>NC_070579.1:39438839-39728839 GCF_027409825.1 Scomber japonicus | reverse complement strand
GTACTCTAAATCTCAGTTTCAGATTTGCAGATACAGCAACTTGATTAGCTGAGCTCGACATGATCACAGACAGCAGATAGATATTGGTCAAAAGTGTGAGGAATTGGGACAGAGAAGACGTACACGACGGAGGTGCAAGGATGATACGCAAATTCGTGAAGCGTTCTTCATTTTCTGACTTTTTTTTCATTTATTTACAAAAACTTATGAGGTTACAAATTACAAACTGGGGAAACAGTGAAGCTCAGTGGCACTTCAAGTGTCACTTTTCAAATACAAAATTTCACCTAAACTTACCATTTCCTCCACTGTGTCTGTTCACTGTTGAACAGTTCGTGTACAGAGCTGCTTTATTTCAACAGTCTCCACAGACTGTCAAATAAAAATTCAACAATACATCTTTTAATGTGTTACTCTACTTCTCACATGTTAAAAGACAGTCATTAAACTGAAATATACAATATTAATAACACACATTAACAGCTCATCTTGCTGCGGACAGTTTAAAAGTTCATACACACACATAAAAATCAGGAGTGAGCTGAAAACAGTGAAGCTCAGAAGTATAGAAACAAGCTGCAGTTGCTCCAATCAGCCACTGAGTGTCGCTGTCCGACCACTCTGTTGGAGGCATTCAGGGACGCTGCTGAAGCGCCGGAGACCAGAGGTTTTTATTTCGTTTATTCATTTATTATTATATAAAGTAGAATATATAGATAAGGACACATACCAAAGCCAAAACACATTCAAATAAACAAGTCAAAAAGACACACTGTACCAAATCATTTAAAATAACCCTTGGATATTATTAAAAGTTTTGAAGTAAAACCAGATCCTTAAACTCTACAGCTTTTACTTTAGTGCCATATTTCTTATGGCTTCCACTTTTTGTTTACAGGGTGAAGATGTTGGATCTGTGTTTGTTTTCTATGTGTTCCTCCACACTTCTACATAGTAGGTCACATATGGGACAATGAAGCAACAGTACTGTAGTGATGGTTGATTTGGAAGATCTTTGACTCAATCAATATAAAAAGATTATGAGAAATTAGAAATGAAAAGCATCTGCCTACTGAAACAGTACACACAGAACCCTTACATCTATCTATCAATTTATCTATCACCTCCATCATTTTAGAATCAATTAAAATCACAGCATTTTCTTTAAGTAATGCAAAATCACACTGAGCTCCATTACTACAGTAAGAGTATGTCAACGATGTTCTGAGGTCAAAGGTCATTATGTGAGTGATGGCACCCAGGTTAATTTTATGAGGCTAAATGATTATTAATTCTCAAATCTTTACTTTGAAAGGAACTGGGAGAACACACACACACAGACACACACACACACACACACACACACACACACACACACACACACACATCTAATTGACTGCCACCTGATGAAACAGGATTATGACTATGATTCTGTCTGTATTGTGCATGTGAGTCCTGTTGGCAGTAATATATTCTTTCAGTTAAAAAATCAGACTTCATTTTAGAATCAATTTAAAATCACAGCAGTTTTATTAAAAATCACACTCAGCTCCATTACTACAATAAGAGCATGTCATAGATGTTGTGGGTCAAAATAAGATAAGAGATTTCTTTATTAGTCCCACAATGGGGAAATTTGCAGTGTTACAGCAGCAAGTGGACAGTAATGGAAGAGCATCAATAAGAAAGAATAAAGAACAATAGATAAGTACGAATAGTAGAGCATATAATTATATAATTACACAACATTTAACAGGCCAATTCTTCAAGAGATAGTATTAGCAATTCTAAAAGGCAGTTCCTCTTCAGAATGAAAGTCCTGAAAACATCTGTGCCAGTGATATTTGTGACTCCACAAAGCACGATAGTTTCTTCTTCACAATTATCTTCACATGGAAAAAATGGACAATTCACCCTTTCACATATAACATGAGAAATTTACATGTGATGATCATTTACTGCATCATTTGCCCAAATGACATCAGAAGAGGTCTTAGGAATAAGTTGTCAAAAGGTAACACACATTACTAGTTTTTTCCAAGAAAAGCAGACACTGATCATTTATATAAGTTGTGTTTATTGTCAGAGGAGCAGAAGTCTTGCAGCTCATCTACAAGCGCTCACCTTGGTGAATACTCCCTCTTGTGGCAAAGAGAAAGAAATACACTGCATAAAGTTAAATTTGAACCCACAGTGAAAACACATTTAAATCACATTTAAATACCCACTGTGACATGTCTCCATGGCACCCAGAGAGGGTGGTGACTGTCACTTTTACCCAAATCAGTGAGGATGACCATGGAGATTGTCAACACTTTTTGAAGCTGTATGATGGGCTCCTCAATGCCTGTTGTTACTGTGGAATGGTATGAAACCCATAAAGACTCACTAATTTAATTGTAATGTCGCAGACTTAGAAAGATATTCACTGAATCTGATAGTTGTAGGGGTACATCTCCAACACCATGAAGTGTGGTCAGGCTGTTTTGCTAAATGTTGCACGTATCTGAAAAAATATGGAATTGAAAAGACAATGTTTTCAGCTGTTAAACTAGGATTATTTGATAAAGGAAATACATTTTTGGAAGTGCAAGTATGCATTAATCCTCCCCGAAGAAGACTGAATGTGAGGAGATAGTAGTTAAAGGTCCCTTCCAGACATATTTCAAGTGAAACAAAAATAGTCCGTAAGAAAGTCAGAATACCTTATACAAATTCTGAAACACTTATTCTCCCTGATTGAAAAAAACCTAAATCTATAAATATGCAAGTAGTGTTAATTTCACAAGCTTAACTGTTGAACACATGTCTCCATTTCACTGACAACGTTGTGCTCAATGTACTGACGACTAAAGTTTTCAAAGGGGTGGAAAATTTCCAGTAAATTTTCAGAAAGTTTCCGGTAAATTTCCATGGGAAGTTAAGCTGGGGAATTTTGGAAATATTCCAAATTGGAAACTTTCCATGGGAATTATGGAAATGAATGGCAATTTATGGCAATTGAGGGTAATTTAGTGGAAAGGTGTTAGGGAATTTTCCATCATTAATATGCACTGGGTCAAACTAGGCTGTGCGGTCATCGCAAGGCCTCACCAAATGATAGGGTTTAGACACTGTCTCTTCTTGAGATAGTATAAGCAGTGTGTCTGCTCGTTTTGGGGAAAACAGGAGCCACTCTGATAGTGTTGCTATAGCAGCCGAGGTCAGATATGTGTTTGACTGTTTTCCCTGAATGGGGTTCGAGGCAGCTGGAGTCAGAGGTTTGATATAGTGTTGGATGTAGGACAAAGGTCCATAGTAAGGTCTAAGCAATGTTTTGTCTATAGACCAGTAGACTAAATTCTGTATATCGTAGATGTGTTGGATCTGTCCATATTTGGGCATGGCTCAACCTTGGGCATTATCTGTGTGGTTTAAAGTCTATACCCGGAGGAGAGAAACTTCAGAATTGAAGGAAGCATCAGGGCATGTAATGTGTACTGATCATTCGCTCGTTTCTCCTCCATGGAGTAAATAAACCTTTTCAATACAAGACATCCTGGACTCCTGTCTACTCTCTCCATTGATGTATGGGCTGCATAATTAAAATCACTATCAAAAGGTATCATATATAAGCAAAAAAATGTGTTCAGTTATAAGCAAAATAATACAATTAAAACAGATTTATTTATAAGTTGAACATGATCAAGTTGAACAATCAAGCAGAACAAAAACATGAACGTGGAGTTAAATATTACTATCAAAAATGAACACCAATGCATCCCCCCAATCCGAAAATGCACAGTGCATGTAGGGCGTGGTCTCAGTATGCACAGTGCGTGCATGGGGCGTGGTCTCAGTATGCACAGTACATGTAGCAGTCGTGGTCTCAGTATTCATATTGCATATAGGGGCGTGGTCTCAGTATGCACAGTGCATGTAGGGGACGTGGTCACGTGGTCTCAGTATGCACAGTGCATGTAGGGGGCATGGTCACAGTATGCACAGCGCATGTATGGGGCGTGTGGCCTCAGTATGCACAGTGCATATAGGGGCGTGGTCAGTTTAAAAGTTCATACACACATAAAAATCAGGAGTGAGCTGAAAACAGTGAAGCTCAGAAGTATAGAAACAAGCTGCATTTGCTCCAATCAGCCACTGAGTGTCGCTGTCCGACCACTCTGTTGGAGGCATTCAGGGACGCTGCTGAAGCGCCGGAGACCAGAGGTTCTTATTTTGTTTATTTATTTATTATTATATAAAGTAGAATATATAGACAAGGACACATACCAAAGCCAAAACACATTCAAATAAACAAGTCAAAAAGACACACTGTACTAAATCATTTAAAATAACCCTTGGATATTATTAAAAGTTTTGAAGTAAAACCAGATCCTTAAACTCTACAGCTTTTACTTTAGTGCCATATTTCTTATGGCTTCCACTTTTTGTTTACAGGGTGAAGATGTTGGATCTGTGTTTGTTTTCTATGTGTTCCTCCACACTTCTACATAGTAGGTCACATATGGGACAATGAAGCAACAGTACTGTAGTGATGGTTGATTTGGAAGATCTTTGACTCAATCAATATAAAAAGATTACGAGAAATTAGAAATGAAAAGCATCTGCCTACTGAAACAGTACACACAGAACCCTTACATCTATCTATCAATTTATCTATCACCTCCATCATTTTAGAATCAATTAAAATCACAGCATTTTCTTTAAGTAATGCAAAATCACACTGAGCTCCATTACTACAGTAAGAGTATGTCAACGATGTTCTGAGGTCAAAGGTCATTATGTGAGTGATGGCACCCAGGTTAATTTTATGAGGCTAAATGATTATTCATTTTCAAATCTTTACTTTGAAAGGAACTGGGAGCAGGCACGTGCACACATAGGGCCCTAGGGGTGCTTGAGCCCCTGCCCTTTTTGCCTCGTATTAAAAAGTGCCCTCTGTGCGTGTGTGTGTGCGTTTTAAAAAATTACATTAATAAATTCCTCTTAAGGATGTAAAAAAACCCAGCTGTACAAAAATACCCACGGTGATCTACCGTACCCATTTTCTTGTAATACGGGGTTGTTGTGTGTGTTGAGCCTGCTGCTCCTCTGTCTGTTGAGGCTCCGCTCCGTCACAGAGCCGCCAGAGAGAGAGAGAGAGAGAGAGAGCTGCCCCATGGATAACTGAGGAGACGTGACAGTGGAGCAACGTGAACCTGAGTTATGGTCTAACTAGTCGCCGTCCACTTATTCAACGTGCTTAAATATGGGTAATATTTCAGAAAACGCTCTATTTTAGTGTATGTGTCAACTTCTATTTTTGCCGGACGTCAAATTAGCACAGAGCAGATCGTGCGGTACAGGAAATCGTGTGCAAAATACAAAATAAAACACCGGGTTAATTTTCAAAATAAAATACACCGTGTTTACGGCGGATCATATTTCCCTTCTCACTACAGGTCTGAAGTACAGGTCTGAGGTTTAGATATAAAGATTATTGTGACTTTGATAATGTGACACAAAAGAAATTGCAATTACATATCACTTTCACCTACACAGGACACACAGCTAAGTAGTTAGCTTTCTATTAGAACTATATTTTTTAATTTTACATTAATTTCCATATTGTGTAAAGGACCGGAAAAAAATGTTGGCACGCAGCTGCCCTTTTCTGAGTTTGAGCCCCTGCCCCTCTATAATCATGTGCACGTCCCTGACTGGGAGAACTTCACACACACAAACACACACACACACACGCACGCACACACACACACACACACACACAATGTGCATACTGGTCTCAGTATGCACATTGCATATAGGGGCGTGGTGTCAGTATGCACAGTGCATGAAGGGGGCGTGGTCTCGGTATGATCATTGCATATGGGGGCGTGGTCTCAGTATGCACAGTGCATGTAGGGGGCGTGGTCTCAGTATGCACAGTGCATGCATGGGGCGTGGCCTCAGTATGCACAGTGCATGTAGGGGGCATGGTCTCCGTATGCACAGTGCATGTAGGGGCGTGGTCTCATTTTGCACAGTGCGTGTAGGGGGCGTGGTCTCAGTAGCCCTGCACTCAACAGTGTGCTATGTGAGCATGTGATAGCACAGATATACAACTGTACTGCATGATATCTGGTTGTTTTAGTCAGGATTATGCCAAAATATTATTTTACACAACCATATTTAAGAAGACTTGACGGAATTTTACGAACCTAGTCACCATAGTTACCACCAAAAGTGATATTTAATTATAAATTATAAATAAATGTTTAGAATTGCTAATACTATCTCTTGAAGAATTGGCCTGCTAAATGTTGTGTAAAATGTGCAAACTGAGACCACGCCCCCTACATACACTGTGCATACTGAGACCACGCCCCTATATACAATATGCATAATGAGACCACGCCCATATATGCAATGTGCATACTTAGACCCCGCCCCTTTGAGACCACGCCCCCTACATGCACTGTGCATACTGAGACTACGCCCCTATATGCAATGTGCATACTGAGACCACGCCCCCTACATGCACTGTGCATACTTAGACCACGCCCCCTACATTCACTGTGCATACTGAGACCACGCACCCCTATATGCACTGTGCATATCCCCCTACATGCACTGTGCATTTTTGGATTGGGGGGATGCATTGGTGTTCATTTTTGATAGTAATATTTAACTACACGTTCATGTTTTTGTTCTATTTGATTGTTTAACTTGATCATGTTCAACTTATGAATAAATCTGTTTTAATTGTATTATTTTGCTTATATATATATGATATGAAACCCATCCACTAAATTACCTTCAATTGCCATAAATTGCCATTAATTTCCTTAATTCCCATGGAAAGTTTCCAATTTGGAATATTTCCAAAATTCCCCAGCTTAACTTCCCATGGAAATTTACCGGAAATTTTCCACCCCTTTGCAACTTTAATGGTGACAAATACAATGCATTTCCTGTTGCTGTTTTACTATAAGAATCAGCATATATTTCACCAGTTGAACACTTTTAATCTGAAGCAGCAGCAGTAAGAAATATTGGTATTGCATTTGGAGTAAGTAAATTCACCTTTAATGTGGCTATAGGAAAGTTAACAGTAAACTGAGGCTGATATCAAAGAGCTCAAACTAAAAACTGTACAACTGAATTACATGCTGCATTTTCCCCTGTAGATACGAATCACAATACAGGGCAAAATGTAAATAGGTTTAATCGCTGTAGCCACCTACATTATTTATGTAAACAGATAAAAAAATACATAAACATAAAAAAAATGAATATTACTGGCTGTTTGAATCACACCACATTGTGCTGGAGCTCCTATGAGCCAGTAAAATAAGCAGCATGTCACTGAGGGAACACAAGGAAACAGAAAGGAAAACACAAGTTTTTGTGAAATCAGCTATTTGTAAGATTGCCAGTCCATCCTCCCATGTATAATTAGGTATGACTCTTTTCTCTGTCCTTTCTGTGTTGTTTGTTCAGGAAACCAACATTGCACCATTCACAGCCTCCTCCCATCGAGTCTACATTGTTTTCCAAGCTCAGTTAACCAGCCGGCCTTCAGGGTTCAGAATTTCCTGGAGCAGCTGAAAAAAATGACTTATTCACACACACGCGCACACACCAGCATATGCAGATAACAGAGTTACTGCAGATCGACACAAATTCTCTGACTTGTGAACGCAGCACAATATAAATTGTACTGTCTCTGGAGCTGTACATACATGTGTACGCACACACATTTCTATCGAGTTTGACAGCCTGCGCATGCACATTCGTGTCTGTGTGAGTAGGTGATGAGTAAAAGTGGTGGTGTGCCAGCACGGCGGAGACACCATCATGTGCTACTGCTGTGGTGCTGGTGGTGGTGGCGATGGCAGGAAGTGGATGCGGATGGAGAGAGAGAGGGGCCTACTTCCCTAATGATCCTGAAAAAGCAAACAAGAACCCTGTGCTAACTTCTCCTAGTCTAGCGAGGGGTTTAAGGCCACACCTCGATGGTATGGAGGAAACCAGACCAATGCGTTTACCCTATCTCATCCCATTACGAAACCTTACACTTTAAAAAGGTGATACATACACGTACATGTGATTACAGCAATACAGCAAAAATACTCATTTCATCCCTGAAAAGTAAAAAGTAAAATCACAATAACAAATGTAATCATTTCACACATTAATTTATGCACTGACGAGTCTGTACTTAACGTACAGTCAAGGGTCACCGCTATGGAGAGGTTACTAGCACTTTTGATGCATGGTGGCCTTGAGTCCTTTATCAGTTTCATCAGTTGCAGTTTTTTCATTGCATTCAAATACACAATCAAAATCACATACAACATTCTCTATGGCTACGTTCACACCGCAGGCCTTAATGCTCAATTCCAATTTTTGCTCAAATCCGATTTGTTTGGCTGGTCATATTGCACTTTTAAATGTGGCCTCCTGAAGTGATCATTAATGACGTCATGCACAGAACAGTGTTTACGGAAGCGAACGTGGCAACAGCAACAGCTGGTGAAGTTACTGGTAGTTTCATTTATGGTCTAATATTGAAAACAGTGTGTGGCTGCAGATGCCAAATTTGTGAGCGGGTAATGTTAAAAAGGAGGAAGAGGAGAAAGAAAATTAATACTTGCTGTGTGTTGCTCCAGAATAATGTCAAAGCGGCATTAAATGTGACCCGACTGTTCAGATTGCGGCCGCATTAAAAATAATCTGATATGTATCCGATTCAGTACCACATTTGAATGTGGCCTGAATCGGATTTGGAAATGTCAGATTCAATGTGACTTGTGCTGTTCACATTGTCAGAAACAAATCAGATATGGGTCACATTTGAGCAAACAAATTGGATTCAGGTCACTTTTAAATGCAGTGTGAATGTAGCCTATAAACCAAAAGTAATTATTCTGGTTACTCAAACTAGAGAAATGTTTAGCTGTACTTCATTAAACAAAAATTCAATTGATTAATAGTGTCATTTTGAAATTTGGAACACACAATAAAATCTGTAATCATTAAAACAACGAAACCCTGAAAGGAAAATAAAACAAGGAGTACATGAACACACAGAAGCCTCTGAGTTTCATCTGCAGACAGCAGGTAATACGCATCCGCCCCAGTTTAACACTCACAAATCACGCCTCCCACTGTCTGACTCCCTGATTCATTAAACTAAATACTTTTGATTAGAGACCTGAGGTCTCCACCTCCTCATCATCATCTTCCAGGGAGAGGTCATTCTGACTTTTTTCTGAGAAAAAAGGCACAACTCACTAAGTTGAATTGAGTTCTGACTTTTTTCTCAGAATTCAGAGAAAAAAGTCAGAACTCACTTTTTTTTCCCACAGTGGCCCTAATCCTCTTCCGTTTACACATAAACACCATACCAGAGTAAAAGGATGCTGATGACACATTGGGAGGATATTAACTCCCTCCTGTATCTATGCAATGGGGAATACAGCGAAGCTATTTCGGAGGCATCTACTTTCCTGATCAGGGGACTTAAATAAGCCAAATAGCAAATACCTTGTGATTCTTCATATGGCATGCAGCAATTTGCTTTATCACTGCAAATTAAATACACTCTCTTGGGCAGGGGAGACTGCTTTAGAGTGACATTTATTACCATATTACAACTGTTCGGTCCTACCTCCTCCTGACCTGACCCTACACCTCGGAAACACAATGGAACATTTTGCAGTGCATGAGTGGGCACAGGGGGCCAATAAATATTGCTCATTGATACTTTGTGCAACATGTCGTGCAATGTCAGCATGTTCTGTGGATTTAACAGAGTCAATTGGATAGGGAGGGGTGTAACAATCATCTGTATCATCGTTAAGTCTCAAACTCAGATCATTCCAATCAGGCTTTTCATAGTCAGCTTTGATGAATGGAATTGGGCAATTTAAGCATAGGACAATGGATTGACACTGGCATATTTTGACACAGCCAGAAGTTACTGAAATTACGATCATGTGCATAATCAATCATAAGACTAATAGCTGAATTTACTTTTGGCTCAACAGGCTGTTAAGCCGTGCCTTTAGTCAAGTCTAGCACAATCTGTTCTGTTTTAGCATCAGCTTGGTTTTTGGCTGACGTGGGGAAGAAAACATAGGTAGAAGTGGTTACATCTTCATACCATGCATTAGCATTACAAGGTTTAGGCTGTCCCCTTTTTCCCTCTGGATACCTAACATCCCATAGTTTAGAAATCAGGGGAGGAACCCAGTTGTTGTTCAGTGAAACACCATAACTCTAGAGGTATAAGTTGAGGAAAGTCAGATGTGAATTTTACTTTCATCCTTCCTGGCTTAATTAACTCCATCTCCACCAACCTCTTATCATAGGTGGCCCATGTCCACTATCTCTTCATGTCAGGTCTTGCAACATAGCAATCATTTTCTTCACATATGTCAGTGGGACACTCAAAAACAACAGAGTGCACAGTTCGTTTTCTACGAGACAGAGCTGAAGGTGCTATTTTCTGGCCCGAGACGAGTAGTACACCACAGGACGATAGTGAGACCCTTGTTTTTGTAATAGAATGCCTATAGCAATGCTTTCTCTCTCATGTACACGTAGATGGAATGGCTGATAATAGTCTGGCAATCCTAATGCTGGAGCCATGGTGAGAGCATGCTTTATATTCTGAAAAGCTTTTTGCATGTCATCAGTCCATTGAACCACAGGGGGAACTGACTGCAGTGTGGCAGCTCACAATACAGTGTCCAAAGCCGTATACTCAAAAATCCAGTGTCTGCAATCGTTCACCAACCCTAAGAATGAAAGCATGCCCTTCTTAGTTCTGGGGGGAGGCATGTTGACCAGCAGTTTCACCCTTTCTGGTGATGTTTTGCCTCTTTTCCGGGTGCAACAGCTACAGTGATGTGTGGAAATGAATCTTTAACATCAAACAGTGTATGTTGTGTGTCAGACAGACGAATTAGAATAGCGCACCCCTGCGGACCAACACACAAATATTGCTCACTCTCCAAACCCCTCTTGTTTGTTTAGGAAATCATTATTATTAGCCAATACCTTATTCTGCTCCAAACGGTTAAAGGCTGCTGTGCAATGACAAATCAGGAGAGGCCTCAAGGCAAACAGTAAGTGCTGGTGATGTTGTGGCAATTTTCTGAATGTTGGGCACTGTGAACATAGAAGGCATGTTAACATTTGGCAATGTCCAACAATACAAACAATCAGCAGTGTATTGAAAAAAACTGAAATGCTCGGGTTTCTCTCTCATCAGGTAGGGTTAAAAATAACCCTTCAGGGGTGCAGTGAATTATTGCATGGAGCTTACAAAGCAACTTTGGCCCCATGAGTTGAATTGCTCTCTTATGAGATATCAGAAAAGAGTACTGTACTCCTTTTGGCTTCTCAACTAATTCTCTCTGTGTCAAATTCTGAATCACCACCTTCACTGCTGTCATCTGATGCATTTGAGTTTCCAGCCTCAGCTATGAGGGCTATCATTGACTTCCATCCATCCATCCTCTTCCGCTTATCCGGGGTCGGGTCGCGGGGGCAGCAGCCTAAGCAGGGAAGCCCAGACTTCCCTCTCCCCAGCCACTTCGTCCAGCTCTTCCCAGGGGATCCCGAGGCGTTCCCAGGCCAGCCGAGAGACATAGTCTCTCCAGCGTGTCCTGGGTCTTCCTCGGGGTCTCCTACCGGTGGGACGTGCCCTGAACACCTCACCAGGGAGGCGTCCGGGAGGCATCCTGACTAGATGCCCGAGCCACCTCATCTGGCTCCTCTCGACGCGGAGGAGCAGCGGGTCTATGTGCGGGCATGCACATTCGTGTCTGTGTGAGTAGGTGATGAGTAAAAGTGGTGGTGTGCCAGCACGGCGGAGACACCATCATGTGCTACTGCTGTGGTGCTGGTGGTGGTGGCGATGGCAGGAAGTGGATGCGGATGGAGAGAGAGAGGGGCCTACTTCCCTAATGATCCTGAAAAAGCAAACAAGAACCCTGTGCTAACTTCTCCTAGTCTAGCGAGGGGTTTAAGGCCACACCTCGATGGTATGGAGGAAACCAGACCAATGCGTTTACCCTATCTCATCCCATTACGAAACCTTACACTTTAAAAAGGTGATACATACACGTACATGTGATTACAGCAATACAGCAAAAATACTCATTTCATCCCTGAAAAGTAAAAAGTAAAATCACAATAACAAATGTAATCATTTCACACATTAATTTATGCACTGACGAGTCTGTACTTAACGTACAGTCAAGGGTCACCGCTATGGAGAGGTTACTAGCACTTTTGATGCATGGTGGCCTTGAGTCCTTTATCAGTTTCATCAGTTGCAGTTTTTTCATTGCATTCAAATACACAATCAAAATCACATACAACATTCTCTATGGCTACGTTCACACCGCAGGCCTTAATGCTCAATTCCAATTTTTGCTCAAATCCGATTTGTTTGGCTGGTCATATTGCACTTTTAAATGTGGCCTCCTGAAGTGATCATTAATGACGTCATGCACAGAACAGTGTTTACGGAAGCGAACGTGGCAACAGCAACAGCTGGTGAAGTTACTGGTAGTTTCATTTATGGTCTAATATTGAAAACAGTGTGTGGCTGCAGATGCCAAATTTGTGAGCGGGTAATGTTAAAAAGGAGGAAGAGGAGAAAGAAAATTAATACTTGCTGTGTGTTGCTCCAGAATAATGTCAAAGCGGCATTAAATGTGACCCGACTGTTCAGATTGCGGCCGCATTAAAAATAATCTGATATGTATCCGATTCAGTACCACATTTGAATGTGGCCTGAATCGGATTTGGAAATGTCAGATTCAATGTGACTTGTGCTGTTCACATTGTCAGAAACAAATCAGATATGGGTCACATTTGAGCAAACAAATTGGATTCAGGTCACTTTTAAATGCAGTGTGAATGTAGCCTATAAACCAAAAGTAATTATTCTGGTTACTCAAACTAGAGAAATGTTTAGCTGTACTTCATTAAACAAAAATTCAATTGATTAATAGTGTCATTTTGAAATTTGGAACACACAATAAAATCTGTAATCATTAAAACAACGAAACCCTGAAAGGAAAATAAAACAAGGAGTACATGAACACACAGAAGCCTCTGAGTTTCATCTGCAGACAGCAGGTAATACGCATCCGCCCCAGTTTAACACTCACAAATCACGCCTCCCACTGTCTGACTCCCTGATTCATTAAACTAAATACTTTTGATTAGAGACCTGAGGTCTCCACCTCCTCATCATCATCTTCCAGGGAGAGGTCATTCTGACTTTTTCTGAGAAAAAAGGCACAACTCACTAAGTTGAATTGAGTTCTGACTTTTTTCTCAGAATTCAGAGAAAAAAGTCAGAACTCACTTTTTTTTCCCACAGTGGCCCTAATCCTCTTCCGTTTACACATAAACACCATACCAGAGTAAAAGGATGCTGATGACACATTGGGAGGATGTTAACTCCCTCCTGTATCTATGCAATGGGGAATACAGCGAAGCTATTTCGGAGGCATCTACTTTCCTGATCAGGGGACTTAAATAAGCCAAATAGCAAATACCTTGTGATTCTTCATATGGCATGCAGCAATTTGCTTTATCACTGCAAATTAAATACACTCTCTTGGGCAGGGGAGACTGCTTTAGAGTGACATTTATTACCATATTACAACTGTTCGGTCCTACCTCCTCCTGACCTGACCCTACACCTCGGAAACACAATGGAACATTTTGCAGTGCATGAGTGGGCACAGGGGGCCAATAAATATTGCTCATTGATACTTTGTGCAACATGTCGTGCAATGTCAGCATGTTCTGTGGATTTAACAGAGTCAATTGGATAGGGAGGGGTGTAACAATCATCTGTATCATCGTTAAGTCTCAAACTCAGATCATTCCAATCAGGCTTTTCATAGTCAGCTTTGATGAATGGAATTGGGCAATTTAAGCATAGGACAATGGATTGACACTGGCATATTTTGACACAGCCAGAAGTTACTGAAATTACGATCATGTGCATAATCAATCATAAGACTAATAGCTGAATTTACTTTTGGCTCAACAGGCTGTTAAGCCGTGCCTTTAGTCAAGTCTAGCACAATCTGTTCTGTTTTAGCATCAGCTTGGTTTTTGGCTGACGTGGGGGAGAAAACATAGGTAGAAGTGGTTACATCTTCATACCATGCATTAGCATTACAAGGTTTAGGCTGTCCCCTTTTTCCCTCTGGATACCTAACATCCCATAGTTTAGAAATCAGGGGAGGAACCCAGTTGTTGTTCAGTGAAACACCATAACTCTAGAGGTATAAGTTGAGGAAAGTCAGATGTGAATTTTACTTTCATCCTTCCTGGCTTAATTAACTCCATCTCCACCAACCTCTTATCATAGGTGGCCCATGTCCACTATCTCTTCATGTCAGGTCTTGCGACATAGCAATCATTTTCTTTACATATGTCAGTGGGACACTCAAAAACAACAGAGTGCACAGTTCGTTTTGTACGAGACAGAGCTGAAGGTGCTATTTTCTGGCCCGAGACGAGTAGTACACCACAGGACGATAGTGAGACCCTTGTTTTTGTAATAGAATGCCTATAGCAATGCTTTCTCTCTCATGTACACGTAGATGGAATGGCTGATGATAGTCTGGCAATCCTAATGCTGGAGCCATAGTGAGAGCATGCTTTATATTCTGAAAAGCTTTTTGCATGTCATCAGTCCATTGAACCACAGGGGGAACTGACTGCAGTGTGGCAGCTCACAATACAGTGTCCAAAGCCGTATACTCAAAAATCCAGTGTCTGCAATCGTTCACCAACCCTAAGAATGAAAGCATGCCCTTCTTAGTTCTGGGGGGAGGCATGTTGACCAGCAGTTTCACCCTTTCTGGTGATGTTTTGCCTCTTTTCCGGGTGCAACAGCTACAGTGATGTGTGGAAATGAATCTTTAACATCAAGCAGTGTATGTTGTGTGTCAGACAGACGAATTAGAATAGCGCACCCCTGCGGACCAACACACAAATATTGCTCACTCTCCAAACCCCTCTTGTTTGTTTAGGAAATCATTATTATTAGCCAATACCTTATTCTGCTCCAAACGGTTAAAGGCTGCTGTGCAATGACAAATCAGGAGAGGCCTCAAGGCAAACAGTAAGTGCTGGTGATGTTGTGGCAATTTTCTGAATGTTGGGCACTGTGAACATAGAAGGCATGTTAACATTTGGCAATGTCCAACAATACAAACAATCAGCAGTGTATTGAAAAAAACTGAAATGCTCGGGTTTCTCTCTCATCAGGTAGGGTTAAAAATAACCCTTCAGGGGTGCAGTGAATTATTGCATGGAGCTTACAAAGCAACTTTGGCCCCATGAGTTGAATTGCTCTCTTATGAGATATCAGAAAAGAGTACTGTACTCCTTTTGGCTTCTCAACTAATTCTCTCTGTGTCAAATTCTGAATCACCACCTTCACTGCTGTCATCTGATGCATTTGAGTTTCCAGCCTCAGCTATGAGGGCTATCATTGACTTCCATCCATCCATCCTCTTCCTCGTATCCGGGGTCGGGTCGCGGGGGCAGCAGCCTAAGCAGGGAAGCCCAGACTTCCCTCTCCCCAGCCACTTCGTCCAGCTCTTCCCAGGGGATCCCGAGGCGTTCCCAGGCCAGCCGAGAGACATAGTCTCTCCAGCGTGTCCTGGGTCTTCCTCGGGGTCTCCTACCGGTGGGACGTGCCCTGAACACCTCACCAGGGAGGCGTCCGGGAGGCATCCTGACTAGATGCCCGAGCCACCTCATCTGGCTCCTCTCGACGCGGAGGAGCAGCGGGTCTACTCCGAGCTCCCTCCGGATAACTGAGCTTCTCACCCTATCTCTAAGGGAGAGCCCAGCCACCTTACGGAGGAAGCTCATTTCGGCCGCTTGTACCTGCGATCTTGTTCTTTCGGTCACTACCCAAAGCTCATGACCATAGGTGAGGGTAGGAACGAAGATCGACCGGTAAATCGAGAGCTTCGTCTTTCGGCTCAGCTCTCTCTTCACCACGACGGATCCGTGCAGAGTCCGCATTACTGCAGACGCCGCACCGATCCGCCTGTCGATCTCCCGCTCCATCCTTCCCTCACTCGTGAACAAGACCCCGAGGTACTTGAACTCCTCCACTTGAGGCAGAATCTCATCCCCGACCCGAAGAGTGCACTCTACCCTTTTCCAATTGAGGACCATGGCCTCGGATTTGGAGGTGCTGATTCTCATCCCAGCCGCTTCATACTCGGCTGCGAACCGATCCAGTGAGAGCTGGAGGTCACGGTCTGATGAAGCCAACAGGACCACATCATCTGCAAAAAGCAGTGACCCGATCCTGAGGTCACCAAACCGGACCCCCTCCACACCCTGGCTGCGCCTAGAAATCCTGTCCATAAAAATTATGAACAGGATCGGTGACAAATGGCAGCCCTGACGGAGTCCAACCCTCACCGGAAAGAAGTCCCACTTATTGCCGGCAATGCGGACCAAGCTCTGACACCGGTCATACAGGGAACGGATGGCCCTTATCAGGGGGTCCGATACCCCGTATTCCCGAAAAACACCCCACAGGATTCCCCGAGGGACACGGTCGAATGCCTTCTCCAAGTCCACAAAACACATGTGGACTGGTTGGGCAAACTCCCATGCACCCTCAAGGATCCTGCAGAGGGTATAGAGCGGGTCCACTGTTCCACGGCCCGGACGAAAACCACACTGCTCCTCCTGAATCCGAGGTTCAACTATCCGACGGACCCTCCTCTCCAGCACCCCCGAATAGACCTTACCAGGGATGCTGAGGAGTGTGATTCCCCTGTAATTGGAACACACCCTCCGGTCCCCCTTCTTAAAAAGAGGGACCACCACCCCAGTCTGTCAATCCAGAGGCACTGCCCCCGAAGTCCACCCGATGCTGCAGAGTCGTGTCAACCATGACAGCCCCACATCATCCAGGGCCTTGAGGAACTCGGGGCGGATCTCATCCACCCCCGGGGCCCTGCCACCGAGGAGCTTTTTAACCACCTCGGCGACCTCCACCCCAGAGATAGGAGAGCCCACACCCGAGTCCCCTGGCCCTGCTTCCTTACCGGAAGGCGTGTCGGTGGGATTGAGGGACCTTTCGAAGTATTCCTTCCACCGATCCACAACGTCCCAAGTCGAGGTCAGCAGCGCACCGTCCCCACCGTACACAGTGTTTACGGCACGCTGCTTCCCCCTCCTGAGACGCCGGATGGTGGTCCAGAATCTCTTCGAAGCCGTCCAGAAGTCTTTTTCCATGGTCTCACCGAACTCCTCCCATGTCCGGAGACTAAATGTCCCCCGCCTCCCCCAGTACGTGGTCGAAGCTCTCACAATGCGTTTGGGCCTGCCAGGTCTGACTGGCATCCTCCCCCACCATCGGAGCCAACTCACCACCACGTGGTGATCAGTTGACAGCTCCGCCCCTCTCTTCACCCGAGTGTCCAAGACATGCGTACGACGACACGACTACAAAGTCAATCATCGAACTGCGGCGTAGGGTGTCCTGGTGCCAAGTGCACATATGGACACCCTTATGCTTGAACATGGTGTTCGTTATGGACAATCCGTGACGAGCACAGAAGTCCAATAACAGAACACCGCTCGGGTTGAGATCGGGGGGGCCGTTCCTCCCAATCACACCCTTCCAGGTCTCACTGTCGCTACCAACATGGGCGTTGAAGTCCCCCAGCAGAACTAGGGAATCCCCAGGGGGAGTGTTTTCCAGCACCCCCTCCAAGGAGTCCAAAAAGGCTGAATACTCTGAGCTGCTGTTTGGACCATAGGCACAAACAACAGTCAGGATCCGTCCCCCCACCCGAAGGCGGAGGAAGGCTACCCTCTCGTCTACCGGGGCAAACTCCAACATACAAACACCAAGCCGGGGGGCAATAGGTATTTCCACCCCTGCCCGGCGCCTCTCACCAGTGGCAACTCCAGAGTGGACGAGAGTCCAACCCCTCTCGATGAGACTGGTTCCAGAGCCCTTGCTGTGCGTCGAGGTGAGGCCGACTATATCTAGCTGGAACTTCTCAACCTCACGCACCAGCTCAGGCTCCTTCCCCACCAGAGAGGTGACGTTCCTCGTCCCTAGAGCTAGCTTCTGCAGCCGAGGATCGGACCGCCAAGGTCCCCGCCTTCGGCTGCTGCCCAGCTCACACTGCACCCGACCCCTTGGGCCCCTCTCACTGGTGGTGGGTCTGTGGGAGTGGGGTCCCATGTCCCTTCTTCGGGCTATGCCCGGCCGGGCCCCATGGGTGAAGGCCTGGCCACCAGGCGCTCGCCTCCGAGCCCCACCCCCAGGCCTGGCTCCAGGGGGGGGCCCCGGTGACCCGCGTCCGGGCAAGGGACACGAAATTCCAATTATGTTGCTCGTCATTGGGGTTTTCTGAGCTACCTTTTGTCTGGCCCCTCCCCCCGGATCTGTTTGCCATGGGAGACCCTACCAGGGGCATAAAGCCCCCGACAACTGAGCTCCTGGGGTCATTGGGACACGCAAATCCCTCCACCACGGTAAGGTAGTAGCTCAGGGAGGGGCTATCATTGACTTCTGAAGCCAATTCTTCCCTTTCTCTCTTTCTGATCCTGATTTTACAGTGCTATCCTTCTGTATACCTACCTAGTCTGTACTTTGCTATCTCTTCTTTCCCTTTCTTCCGCCTCCAGCCTCTCTTTTTCCTGCCTAGCCCTTTCTTCCTCTCTCTCTCTCCTGCGTTGCAGTGGCATGCAGGACAGAATACATCTGTATTGGCTGTGGCTTGCTGTAAGCTGGCTTGTTCATCTGTGTCGCTGTCTCGGAAAGGATTGGATATTGTACGTTTTAGAGAGCTTGGGATAGTTGGAGATTGTATGTTTACTTTCCTGTAGCTCTGGTCGTAAAAATTCAACATCTTTCAAAGCACTTAGCAGTTTTTGCTGAGATGGAATTTTAACTTGACACTTTACCCAATTGCACATTATAGCTGTGGCACACCCACGCAAATTATCACCATGTCTTTGCTTAATGTTGGTCAACTCAGTAACTCTTGTCTGCAATGCCGCTTCCAGCATAGGAATATGATTCATCTCTACACGGGAAGCAATTTTCTCTATGGCAGCTTCAACTCAGCAGAGCACCTTTGAGGTCTTCTCTCATCCACATGCACTTTTTTATCTCTGACGAGTCACAGTTATCCACACTCGCATGCATTCTCTCATGTAAGCAAAGTTCCAGGATGGATTACCCATGTTTGTATTACCATTGCAGCCCGAAGCCGCCCCAGAAACCAAAACAGCCACAATTTGGCCCTACGAGGGGTCGAAAACACCCACTCGCGGTCTGAACCTCTAACACCACACACTCTGCTATTACAAACAATCATTGTCAATCATATTGACTCTGATACAATATCCATGTTTCAGTAAAATTGATATTTCATTTTGATCAATGTCAATTGACTTTGGGTCAATTGACATTGGGACTTGGGGCTTTCTTACTTTTGCCTTTGCCAATTTGCAAAATTAAAATCGAAAGGTTCAAAAGGATAGACTTTAAACCACACAGATAATGGCACAGTTTGAGCCATTCTCAAATATTGGCAGATTCAACACATCTACAATATACAGAATTTAGTCTACTGTTAGTTTTTGTAGCAAATGATGGATATTGTAAGTTATTAAAATATATTAAAATTAGCTCTCGTAATCAGGGGCGTCACCAGAAACTTTCTGGAAATATTTAATTGGTTGTTTGATTAACCAATTAATAAATCAATACATTTCTGATTACTCGATATGGCAACATGAATGAAAGATGATGGTGAATGATGAATTCAAATGAAGGATATGTAATTATGTGGAAACTAAGAAAACTTAAAGCAATATTTGGATCCTACTTTCATCCACGGAGGGCCTCAGCTGTCCGTCCTTCAGAACCACGAGTATGCACACCAAGTGGAAGACCTCAGAGAGCGTCGCAGGTCCGGTCCGGTGGTTGTGAGGATGATCTGGGTCGGCTAGCCTTTCTTACACTGTCTGGTCCAGTGGAAGTCTGCTAGCAGACTTTGTCCCTCTCGATTATGATGAGTAGGATTGACAGATGTTTGTCTGCCCAAAAGCTCTTGCGGAAGCATAACACATTGTTATTCTACTTATTCCATTATAGATAATTGATTATCACCATAATGTAAACATAACATCAATGTAACACTCTCTCACATTAAGTAAACCTTCTCATACCAACATTTGTTTTTATGAAAGGAGAAAGTATAATGACAGTTCTTCAAATACCCATTTATCTGTGATCGCTGTACGAGCTGTTACAATGGAGGTTTCTTTAGGTAATTGATACTGATATAAGTAATTGGTATTGTTTAAACCATACTATTTACTAAGATGTTCTTTTAAATGCTAAAATTAGCAAAGAGACACAGGTGGTGGTGGGGGGAGGGGGGGGTCAGGAATGTGCAGTGTCTTTTACGTTATGACAGTCAATCTGATGGTAGAAAGGGGGAGTGAAGTCTCTCCGATAAGTTATGACGTCTGAAGGAAACACCAAAATCTGTCTTTTGTTACTTTTATGTAGTTCTTGTCACTTTGGGTTGGTCCATGGAATGTTAATGAATCTGTGTTTGTCCAAGAGAGAGACCATGTCAGTCTCTATATCAAACCTGGTCCAATTTACACATCTCAGGGTCAAGGTGACTCTGACCAGATGATGTTCTGAGCAGTACTGATGGTGTGTCCGCTACATTTTGATCAATGTCAATTTATGGGCTTTCTTACTTTTGCCTTTGCCAATTTGCAAAATTGAAATAAAAAGGTTCTTTTGTTTTGATCTCGTAAAACACCGACATGATAAGGCTTAAAATTTAAAATTAGCACTTACCCAGTCCTTGTTATGTTGAGATCCTGCTTCGGTGACACCAATTGTTAAAGATTTTAACAGCCCATTCATCACTGGAGTAGACAGGAGTCCAAGATGTCCTCCATCCAACACTACATCAAACCTCTGACTTGTCACCTTTACCCCATTCAGGTAAAACAGTCAAACACATATCTGACCTTGGCCGCTATAGCAACACGATCAGTAGTGTCTAAACCCAACATTTGGTGTGGCTTTGCTATGACCACGAAGCCTAGTTTGACCCAGTGGATATTATTGATGGAAAAGTCCCTAACACTTGGGAGGCTTAAAGAGAAATACAGTGTTTCACTAAGATGAAAAAAAGATTAGAGACTTGCAGACAGCAGCATGTTTTTACTGTAATATAATGGATTCAAAGGTAGAAACCAGTAAATTATTTTTAAAATGAGTACAATAATCTCAAATATTTGCAGCATATAGAGCAAAATATTAAGAGCAGTCAAAGATGAATCCCATTGAATATGAACAATATTCCACATCTAACACTATTTTTACTACTCACACTCTTCTATGTCAACTACCGCCTTGACCAGCTCTTCATCTGAAGGCTCCTCAAATGTTGAGGGAAGAGCTGGTATGGAGGAGGCTGCAATCACACAGTCAGAGGGAATCAACAAAGACCAAAAATAGTGAACATAAAAAAACAGTCAAGTTCAATTCTGCATGTGATTTAGACTGCACTGAAACTTGCCTGGAAATGCAGGCTTTGGTGTCATCAGCTTCTGCACCTTGGCCTGCATTTCCACCCCAGACAGAGAACGCCACCCGGAGAGAAAGGCCTTGATCACAGGGCCAAGAGGCCTACAATGAAAATAAATGACACACAACAGCATGTATAATTTCACATCATGACAAATACTTAAATACGTTTCTGCAGAGAGTGCATCTATTCATTTGCAACTAACATCACAGCTTTAGAATAAAACACATATATTGATGCTGTCTTAGCGGTCAAGACAGAGTCTGTACTGCTGCTAGTGGCAGCTGTGGCTGTAGCAGCAGCAGCGGTGGAGGATCCAGCAGCAGGAGCAGCTCTCTGCCTGTCTCTCTTCTGGATTAAGCGGACAGTGTTCACCATCTGTGTCCTGGGAGCTGGAGCCTTAATCCGTAAGGTAGTTGACAAACGTGTGCAAATCAGACAGCTTGTTAGATGTACTTAGCACTAGCTCTTGTTCCTGGGGATGAAGGTTTTACATTAAAAAGTGAACTTTCATTCCTGTAAGAATACAGAATTTTTTTTTATCACAAGCCATGACACACGATCTGATACCTGGGATGAACCAGTCGAGGTGGTGGTGGAAGTAGTCCAAAGACGTGGTGCCCCTGGCTCAGCGATAAACTAGCAGGATGACTCCGTCCTTGGTCAGCCTGCCGGTCTGAGTGTACAGCTGCACGTCCGTGGGTCCTGGATGCAGCTGAGATGGCACCTCTGCGTACTCCAAATGTCTGGGATGCGGTGATCGTCGAGCAACAGGATGCCCAGGCTGTTGTGTCCTGCCGGGCCGCTGAAGGTGTCAAGCAGGTCCTGCATGAGGGGCGTCGACTCCTCGGTCTCATGTGTCCTGCGACGACAGTGGAGCCGCCACTCCTCCTTGGAGATCCTCTGGATCACCTCGGCATCAGTCAGACTGACCATCCCGTGCCTCCCCTCCAGCTGGATGCCCTCAGAGCCCTCGAAGCATATGAGGACAATCATGAGCACCTGCCCATGACACTGGTAACTCAGGAGGCCGTGACGGAGACAGCACCCACAAGCTTCTTCATCACCTGGCAGGGGGAAAGAGAGAAAGAGAGAGGGGAAGAGAGAGATTTCAAATGTTAATGTCAGTGCACACAGACAGACACAACTGTGGTGTAAAATATGAAATTGTGAGACACAACTTGCCGTCTTGGTCGAATCCATCTTTAAGATGGATCCAAAGGTTGACGTAATCCTGGCCTTGAACTCATCCAGCCTTGTCAGGACATCATACTCGAATGTGGTCAGCAGCCAGATGGGTGATGGCAGAGGGGAGATTTGGGGCGGTGGTGGAAACTGCCGCCAGGAACTGGAACTCGCAAACACTGAGGTAGTGGATGACTCTCCACATCCAAGCATCTGAGTGCTGCTCCCGCTGGGTGTTGCACAGGTGATTCGCACTGTTGCCCAGAATGCGGGACTTCAGCTGTCCAACCACCCTCAGGTCACAGGACAGCCTGCAGAAACACAACACAAGAATTATGTACACATTTATCACAACAAACACTGATACGTATACAACAATAAGAAGTCTATCTTACTTGTATGTGAGTACAGCTGGAAACTGTACAGCATCAACGGCACTCCAGGCTCTCAGTGCCCATGAGATACCAGCCGTTGAAGTCCAGGACCCTCCGGATGGTCCTGTACAGCCCAGCCTTTGTCAGAGCACCTGTGCACAAAGGCTGGGGGCATGTTAGCGACAGACCCGCTCTAAGAATCAACCCATTATTCTTTTTTTGCTTGGTGCGACAGGGAGAAGTCAACCAATCAGTGCAGGACAGCGCATGATCATCTCAAGCTGATGGAATGGATAGCTTGGTTGGCAAACACTAAAAAACAAGTTACTGGCAATGAAAGCAGGAGATACATAGTTGCAGAGGTAGAACAGGGCATACAGTTCTGCAGTTTGGTTGCATACAGAGTTAGAAAAACAATTTTCATGACAGATGGCACAAAGTGTATATTGTGATTCTCTTTTTGACAAAGTTAGAGTTTACATACATTTTCCATTACACTTCACCCCTTTGTTCATTCACCACACAGGAGAGGTTGTTGCCGTTGAGGCCATGCTCATGCCATCTCAGTCATGGCTTGGAACATGGTGAGTTGGGCTCTCTATTGAAATTATTTTACTCTTTCTTCCAATTTCTTTCCATTACATCTGATCCTGCTTTTGAGTTATCTTAAGGTAATAAGTTACAATGTTAAAGGCCTCCATAGCCCAATCAAGAGAAAGAAAATGATTACCGTAAATTCCGGACTATAAGCCGCTACTTTTTTCCCATACTTTGAACACTGCGGCTTTTACTACGGTGCGGCTAATGCATGTTTTTGTTTTTTTTCGTGGCGCCCAAAACATTTTGCCTTTTAACAGTAGACCAATAAAATTGATGAGTAGTTCACAGAGGTCCAATGAAATTGTGTGATAAATCAAGCGCACTTTATTATTGTAAATCAGTCATTTGTACTCACTCTCATCAACATGGAAAATACTCAAAGAAAAGCATATGATGCGGCTGTTACGTACTTTATTATTTTTTCACTTTGCTTCATGTTTGATACACGTTGTTGTCCGACTCGTTCATAGGAGAGAACGGGAGAGTTCGCTCAGTAGGTAAGTTTTACCTTACAATGACAGGTGCGAACGAGGTAGATTACTCCAGTAAAAGTAAGACTTAGTTTTATGACTTAGAAGTCGCCAAATGACTTCCTTTAACAAATTTCATTAGTTTATATAATGCAGATTTGTAAAATATGACTTTTATGAGGGTCACAGTCACAGACAATAAACTTAGCATTAGTTTTATTTTCTAAAATGCTGATGTTATGTAACTTGCATGAAGCTTGAGTGGATAAGCATAACACTACATGTGATCTGCTCACTGCTAGTGTGTTTTGTGTGTGTGTGTGTGTGTGCCTTCTATGAACAAAATAATTACCTCATATTAAAGGAAGTGGGCCACACCTTTTATTTTTTGTGTTGGACATAAAGCTATACTTGAAGAATTGTGTTAGCATTACAGTTCTATTTTCTAAAATGCTGATATTAATGTGACTTGAATGAAGCTTCAGCTTGTCTCAAAGCAAGACAGCTATGGCCAGTTTGATATGCTTGTTACAGTGTTTTCTTGGTTGCAATCATTTAAATGTTGGGCCATTTCATGTAATTCAAATACAATTAGCCTAAATAAAAGGCATCAAGTTGGAAGTACAATCTGGGCTGTCTTTTTCTTTCAACGCTTCAATAGGTAGATCTTGCCTTTCACCAAGGTGGAGTTCAGGGATCTTGGGCTTAAAAGGTTGGAGACCACTGATCTATGCAATCCTCCATCCTGGGGAGCGGAAAAGAGTCGGGTTTGGTAACTGAATTTACCTTTCTGTAGTCATTACAAAAACGAGGGGTGTTATCAGATTTTGGAACCAGGACACAGGGTGAGCTCCACGCACTATTACTGGGAACAGCTAATCCATGCTCAACCAAATAACCCACCTCCTGCTGCATCATAGCCCGTTTTGTCGGATTTACTTTGTATGCATGTTGCTTGATGGGTTTGTGGCCCTCCACGTCAATATCGTGGTACAGGACAGATGTTTGACTGGGGTGGTCAGAGAAAAGCAACAGGTTATCCTCAATCAGAGCTATAATATCTGAATGGGCTTACCCCTAAAATAGAGTAAGAATTAATGCCGGTCACGCTGCACCATCTCTTTAACTAAACTATAAGCCTCCTCCCACATTTTAAGTGTTTTAAGACTGGCCCCATGTAATCGAGCTACTGACCACTCCATCAGTACAATATCAAGAAATGAGTTGGCCCACTGCTGCCAAGCTAAGTCATGCGGTGGTTGCCACCTCAAAGCTAACATTTTCTTGGCTGCAGTGAGGCCAGCAAATAGAAGGCGTCTCTGTTGCAAAGACAGATTCAGGGAAGAATCATCATTGAGCAGAAACACTTGGGGTAACAATGGGATTGTAATTCCAAGCATTCCATTTAAAGTTAAGATGTCTGTTTCCAAAATCTACCCACCCCAGGACAGTCCCAATATACATGTTTAAATGTTGGACATTGAGAGGGCAAAGATCACAATTGATCACAAAAGGGGAATCAATGATCTTCATCAAGTGACGCCTTCTAGGGGTGAGGTACATTCTATGAGCAAATTTATAATGTATCAGGTGATGGTTGGGATTTTTAGATGTATTGAACAGATTTGTCCACACCGTGTCCCAACAAATCACTTCAGCATTTGCATCTGTTAGGTCCCTTTGCCATATGACTTCTAATGGTAAGGTCTTATGAGGTATGGAGATAATCTTATATAGTTTAGAGACAATCCCTTGCAGGGATCCAGGTGGGGCTAGCACTTTGTGAAGAGGATGCATAAGAAGTGCAGACCCCCATGGCACACCATAGGCCTTCATGGCTGATCCTAATTGCAGATAAAAAAAATATGATGAACCAGGCAAGCCATATTGAGTTTTCAAATCATTAAAGGATCGCAGGCCATTGCTATCATATAAATCTTCCAGAATGTTGACTCCTTTCATCTTCCAACTTAGGAATGAGAAAGGTAAGTTGCCAGTCAAAAGTAAGAAGTTGTTAAATATCGGTGAATGGTTGTGCCACTTGAGATCTACACGCATATATTTCATCACTGTATGGAAAGTTGTAAGAAGGTGTGTAATTAGAGGGCCTAGACGCAACTTTGCTTTCTTCAATGGCATGTTAGAGTAAACCAGATCTTGCAATCTATGAGGCTGTGAGAGATTCTCCTCTATCGGTCTCCAAGAGCTCAAAGAGGCTTCAGGATTGAACCAGACAGCAAGGGGACATAGCACATAGGACCAAAAGTACACCTTAAAATTTGGTAGGGCCAGCCCTACCTGTGATTTATCACGCTGCAAAGTTGCAAATTTCAAACGAGGTCTTTTCCCTTTCCAAATGAAATGAGAAAGTTTCTCCCAGTATCCTAAGGGGGGGGGGGGGCAAGGGGAATCATTGATGAATAAAAATTGACACGGGGAAGTACATCCATTTTAACTATTGATATGCGGGCTTGAAAAGAGAGAAGCAGTTTCGACCAACGTTCAAAATCTGCCTCTATCCGATCATAAATACCTTTAAAATTTCTTAAAGCAATTGAAGGCGTGGAGGGAAAAATGTCGACACCGAGATATTTAAAGGTCTTAACGACAGGTATGTGTGTGGGCAGGGGAACTTGAGATATAACTGAGTTTAAGTGCATTAATGAAGATTTTGAGCAGTTAATTTTATATCCAGATATTGAACCAAATGAATCAAACGTGGCAAGCAAGTGTGGTACTGAGGAGCCCGAGTCACCTATATAAAGGAGGATATCGTCAGCATATAACGAAATTCGGTGTTCTGTATTACAGAACATGATAGGATGCACCAGGGGATGTTGTCTGACTTTTTGAGCTAGAGGTTCGAGGGAAAGTGCGAATAGGAGGGGTGAGAGAGGACACCCTTGGCGGGTACCCCTGCATATTGAAAATTGGGCTGAGCAGACATTGCCTGTGCAGACCATTGCCGAGGGACTAGCATATAAGACTTTGACCATATTAATAAATTGTTTACCCAAATTAAATTTATCCAAAGTAGTCCAAAGATAAGCCCATTCCAGCCAGTCAAAGGCTTTTTCAGCATCCAGTGAGAGAACTGAGCAAGGGGAATCGATGCTACTAGCTGAATGGATAACGTGTAATAGACGGCGCATGTTATCTGATGCTTGACGAGTCTTAATAAAGCCAGTCTGATCATTATGAATCAAATTTGTAAGATTTACTTCCAGTCGGGTTGCAAGTACTTTAGCATATAATTTAACATCACTATTCAAAAGAGAAAGGGGTCTATAGTTACCACATAGAGATAAGTCTTTATTAGGTTATTATAGGTTTTGGAAGTACAGAGATTATGGCTGTGTTGACACCTGCATTGAATGCACCCTTATCAATTGCTGTATTTATCATTTCCAGGAGTGGTTTTCCCAATACATCCCAGAAGGCGAGATATAACTCTGGGGGAATTCCATCCCAACCTGATGACTTTCCCTTCTTCATATTAACAAGAGCCACCCTTAGCTCTTCTAAGGACATAGGGGCATTGAGCAACTCAGCTACATCATTAGATAGGGAAGGCAGATCTAACCCCTGAAAGAAACAGGCATACATGTCAGGGTCAGGTGAAATTTCAGATTCATACAAAGTGGAATAGAAAGTCTTAAATTCAGAATTAATTTCGTGAGGTTTGGTCAAAGTACCAGTTGGAGTTTTTATGGCCACAATATTTGAATATTTCTCGTTGTTTTTCAGTCTCAAAGATAAAAGGTGACTAGGCCTGGCCCCATTAAAGTAGTATGCCCTTCTGGTTCTATGCATTAAAAACTCTGCCCTACGTCTTAACAAAGAATTCAGTTCAGTCCTCGTTATGGCTATCCTTTGTTGTCGCACTCTGAGTGTGACGCCTGTTGTAGGGCCTCTAGTTGGGCGAGAATAGTTTCCAACTCAGTTATTTTCTTAATTCTGTTTTTATTTAAATGAGAAGAATAACTGATAGAGGAGTCTCTAATACAGCCCTTAATCGCATCCCACACAGATCTGGGACCCTCCACAGATCCTATATTAAGATTTATAAAGATATGTAGCTTCTCTCTGAGAGAATTCATGAAGTCTTCATTCTTCAGAAGAGAAGTATTAAACCGCCACCGTGGTGCTCTGGCCGGCGTACCCTGAAGTGTGAAACGTGCTACAACAATGCTATGATCAGATAAAGAGCAGGGTTTGATTAAAACATCATGTATCTCTGAGAAAGATGCAGGTGAAGCCAGTATATAATCTATTCTAGAGTAATTACGATGTCTTGCTCAATAAAAAGTAAACTGTTTAGATGTGGGATTGAAAGTAAACGGGCTATAGTCAGGGGTAAAGCGGAGGGTCTTGCCCTCAATTTCCATGGGAGCACTCCGCGCGGCTTTGATGATCTTGTCTCTGTCAGTGAAACGCAGAAGCTTCATGATGACAACGCGCGGGATGGATTTGCCGTTCGCGTCTCGTTTGGGGGCTCCTAAGCGGTGCGCCCGCATTATTTCCACAGAGCCCAAATCTGGAAACCACCGTGAAAAAGCATCTGACATGTAGTTTAGAAGATGCAATGTCTCTGCAGTTTCAGGGACTCCATGCACACGAATGTTGTCCCTGCGAGACCTATCCTCCATGTCCGCAATTTTCTCCTCCAGTCGGTCATGCTGTGCAGAAAACTTTTTAACAGATGCCGAAAGACGGCTGTCCACCTCCGCCAAACAGTTCCCGTCTTTCTCCATACAATCCTTACACTCCAAAATGTCTGTTCGCATGGTCACCGTCTCGCTCCGAAGTACAGCGACTTGAGCTTCTACCAACTCCTGCGTTTTGCTCGTCAGCTGTGCCACCACATCTTGTACGAGTGTAGGGATAGCTTCCTTAATAGCCTCTGCCACCGCTAGCTTAACCACATTAGCTAGCTCTCCGTTGTCGGAAGAAGGGACTGTAACTGGCTGTTTGCCGGCTGCTTTCCTTGAACTCGTCGCCATTGTGCTGTGTAAAAGTGAAATAAACACAGCGAAACCGACCGAAAAGAAAAAAAAAAATTTTTTTGGCATGCAAATAGAGTGAAAATTGGGGGGACACTGCGTAGCTGCGAAGGAAGCGTCCTACATCCCACGCGTCGGTCACGTGACTTCTTTCGTATTTTACTTTTAGGCTCAGATAAACAATACAAAATGACAAAAACGGACCACAGGACTGTATTTGATTATGTGCAATTATACAGTACATTTGTGCCAGCCAACCCTGGTCTATTCAGTGCTTTAAGCCAGGTAAGGCCAGCCACCTTATTAGCATTATCATTGCTCAACCTTTTGTTTGGGCTTAATGGGCCATTTGGTTCCATTGTCACACAAATCACGCACAGAGATTCAGAATCAGAATAGTGTTCATGGACGTCGGAACTATTTTCTGAGAGGGGTCACTGTGAGCTTTCATAATAGTCAAATCGCTCCTGTTTCATGGTGCTGCAGCCAGGTTTTCAGACCGCGCAAGGCTGAGAAAGAGCGCTCAGATGCCGCGACAGATATGGGCCAGACAGAGTTTAATGAGCATTAATTAAATGAAAAAGATAAATATAAGTCAGACAAATTGAGTTTAAATTCAGATTCATTATTATTATTACAGTAACTAACTAGTTAATTAATTAACTATTGGTGTAAAACTGAAAACTCAACCACACATATGTGCTGGACATAGTGGGGGCACTACACACATCTACAACTACACCCCTCACTCACTTTGAAAAGATGTAAAACTGAAAACTCAACCACACATACAGTGGCATATGTGCTGGATATAGTGGGGGCACAAACAGTGTCTTGATCTTGATTTTCGGTGGGGGAGGTGTTCAGCTCGAAGGTGATGGGTTGAGGGGGATGGTTACAGTGCTGTCCCATTGTCTTTCAAAGCGAATGCCCCCCGCTGGCCCGCACTCACATTACCTCAAAACCCAAGTGTACTCAAGCACGGTTGCCTCCGACACAAACATTGCGCGAAAACATAACACGTGCTGCGCCGATAACACACAACACAGCCGATCAATTAACACAACGCACTATGATTAAAAAGTACAAGCATGTTCTTCTGAGTCATGCCTGAGTCATGCAGTAGCCTACTACAGATACTTGTGTAAAAAAGACGCACTGATTTCATTCACGCTCTCAGCCTCTCCAGCAGCAGCTGAACAGACTTAGTTTAACTGAATGACTTAGAAGTCGCCAAATGACTTGCTTTAACGAATTTCGTTAGTTTATATAATGCAGATTTGTAAAATATTACTTTTATGAGGGTCACAGTCACAGACTGTAGAAACTTAGCATTTCATAATTGTGGTAGCAGCGATGCAGCAGATGTAATAAAGTCCACGCAGCACGTTGGATGTAAACTAATATTAAGCCTATAGCCTATTCAGTATAATGTTGATGGACATAAATTGTGTTATTTTGCCTTAATAATGATAAAATAATACACAAAAAAAATGGTCGGATTGGGAACCCATATAATATTAACACTACGTATTAAATAGCGTGTCCTGTTTTAAATCACTAGACTGGGTTTGTCTCATGTGCTATTTCTTGGTTTGACAGTGATCAGTGATCAGTCAGAGGAATTATTAAGTGTCCGCCAGTGTTTCCTGTGACAGACGGTGTCCTGTCAGATGTACGGCAGCTTCAATTGCATACTTACTTTCTAATGGATTAACTATATTGTACCCTTCATTAGGCGACTTTATACAGAAGAATAGAAGTAAAATTAAAGCTGCAAGCAGCGATGATCGGGCCCAAGCTCCCCCACGCACCGCCCTGTACGCGCATGCCGGTGCATGCTGCAGTCACACGGCAGACACAGCGGGCACGTACACGTCTTGGCACCCGGGCTTGTAATGAATGTTGTGTGACGGGGCTAAGTCATATTGCATGTGTCCACTAGGTGGCGCTAGAGATCACCCACCAATTATATGTCATGTTGCAGTGTGTGATGTGGCGAACACATCCTGTAAATTTCATGTAAATCGGATAATGTTTGTCATATGAGGCTGACTTCCTGTGTCCAGTAGGTGGTGCTGTGTATATGAAGCAGTATTGATGCATAGATGTGTTCAGGGCGGGACCCTCTACATGTGTGATCAATTTGGTGTAGGTGGGACAATGTCTGTAGGAATTATAACGACTTCCTGCTTTATGGCGAAGCATCGAAATTGTTTGCACAGCCACGCCCAACAGGAAGAAGTCATAAAAAAGCTTTTGATAACTTGTCATCTCCAATGTCTCAAGATGATTGTGTGTGAATTTGAAGTGGATGGGATGGAATCTCTAGGACTAGTTTGTTCAAATATGAGGCCTGGAAATGACCAAAAAACTCATTAAAATATAGCATTTTTCCCAAGATGGCCGACTTCCTGTTGGACTTAGGGTATGGGTCCAAATGGCGTTTTGTGCGTCTGGAGATGATACATAAACCTACCGAATTTCATTCTTCTATGTCAATCGGGAAGGCTGAGGTTCAATTTTGAAATATTCAAGGGGGTGCTATTGAGCCGTTTAGTCACGTCAATCCCATTGAAGTATATAGGATGTTAAATGACCCCACTCCAGACGTGTGTGTTGAGTTTCGTTACCGTGGAGGCATCCTTTGCCCCTGAAAACTGTAATCGTATTTTCATGGCGTTGAATGTGTTGTCATGGCAACGGTATTTGAGGATGGGTCATGAGTTGCAGAATGTAGCATCACCAAGGTCTTATGTCTCAGCTGAGTTAATTTCAGGTATAAATACTTAAGATTATGGGAGTAATCAGTGAAAGACTGCAGCAAGTGACTTCCTGTTACCAGTAGGTGGCGCTATAACTGTCACTAAATATGAGACTATACATGTGTTCAGACCGGGACACTGAACAAGCATATTAAATTTGGAAAAGCTCAGACCATGTGGAGTCAAGTTATGAGGGTTTGAAATTTCATGGCGAAGGATCGAATGGTGAAGGAAATTGTCGGCGCCGCCACGGCCAAACCGGATCCCTAATCAGAAAGTTTTTGATAACTTTTCATCTGGAAAATGCCAAAATGACAGCAGAAACGCATATTCGATACAAAATGGCCGACTTCCTGTTGGAGAGAGGATATGGGTCCAAGAGACTTTTTTGTGCGTCTTTACATGATACATATGTGTACAGAATTTCGTTTGTCTAAGACAATCTCAGTGGTGGGGCTCGCTTTTATAAAATTTCTCGGTGGCGCTATTGAGCCATTTTTTTCTCGCCCATTTTCATGATCCTTAAAATATCAAATTTTTCGCCGGGTCAGACATGATTGCACATTTTGGTGTCTTTTCTGGCACGTTTAGGGGGGCAAAAAGGCGTTCGTTGTGGGAGACGAATAATAATAATAATAGTAATCGGTACGATTACAATAGGGCCTTCGCACTGTAGTGCTTGGGCCCTAACAAGTAATATAAGTGTATATAATATTTAGCTTAGTATTTTAATCAGGTTTAATCACAGGGTTGTAATGTGATAAATCCAGTTAATTTTCTTAATCGTTGGACAGCCTAATCTTTTCTATGAGCAGTGGGTCTAAACACACTGCTCCTCCCCGTGGACAAATGAGGCATTGCAGCTGGTTTTCACTCAGGCAACAAGGGGCGTTTCCAGTCGGGGCCTCATTGACGACGTCATCGCTGGGGGATCGCATTATCCCCCTGCTTCCATTATCGGCCAGCCAAGGACCGGTCAAGGACCAGTCAAGGAGCCATCAAGGAAACACGGGAACTTTGAAATGGCTTCATCTGTACATGCTTGGGACCACTTATCAAACAACAGGCTCTTGTCACGCACAAACTCAACATATGTCTGGTTAGCAGTTTTCTCACTATTTCTAAATTTCTGTCGATATGCTTTGGGGACCAGCTCGTAGGCCTGCCACACAGTCTTTCTCAAGATTTTATAATCAAGATTATCCTCAATAGACAGACTGGCACAGATTTCTTGAGCTTTCCCAACTAATTTACACTGGAGGAGAAGGGACCAGAACTCTTTGGGCCAACTCAGGGCGGCAGCTATTCGCTTGAAAGCGCTGAAATACGAGTTGACCTCGGACTCACGAAATGGAGGGACTAAAGCAATGCGCTTACTAATGTCAAAAGCAGGAGCAGAAACAGAGCTGCGGCCAAGAGGAGACACCGGGGTAGAGGCTACAGGGGCTCCTTTCTCTAGCTCAAGAGCCCTAATGCGCAGATGCATGGCTTGCACCTCTAGCTGCTTGTTTTTGATCTCTACCTCCTTTATTTGGAGGGCTATGCGGAGATCCTCTGTGGTCATGTTACCCATGAGAGGATCTGTAGCTGGCTCAAGCGCCACACCAGCAGCGAGCATGCCAGCAGCCTCTGCCACTTTCACCTCTGCCATTGGTGCGTCACTCGCCGTGTCATCCGCAACAGCAGCAGCATCTGATTTAGGTAGGACGCCCTGCTCCACCAACTCTGCACACAGCAACTGTTTGAGCTCTGCTTTCTTGGCACTGTATTGTACCTGCATTTTATAATAATTTGCCACAATCAATAGATCTGCTTTTTTGCATTTCTCAATTTTAGCCAAAGATGGACTGTCCACAAAATCATCCAGTGAAAACTCCATGATTCCCCCCACACCTAAAAAAACTGCCAACCAGAAATATACTCACCGAACTTACCCAGAAAAACGAAAATGCAACAAGACGGACAAGCCCCCAATTCATGTTACGCCCCAGTCTAGGCATACATTTGGCCCCATGTTCCTCCATTCCCAAATAGCCACAGGCGAACTTAGTTGTGTATAAAGAAAATGTATTTACACAAATTAATAAATGAATGTATAGATATAAATAGAATACAAAATCAAACTTCAGGGTGGACCAAGGCCAAAATAACAAATAAAACAATCCTATCTAAAAATTAAGATACTTACTCTAAGAAAACAAATGACAAGAACTTAACTCCCTGGCTAAATAAACAGGAGAAAACAAGATTAACCAAAACTGGCAGTCCACCCTTACTTCTTAATATAAACGATACAACCCATATCTACTTTCAAAGAAACCAAGACAGACACAAAAGTGTGGCCGGTTGGGAGAGGAGGAGGACGGGGATTTGCCTGCTGCCCGCTGCCACCAGACTTTTATAACTGGCCCCTCCTAGCTGCAGCCAATCGCAGGCCAGGATGCAAACCTCGTCAACCAATCACAGCATCGCGACGGCACACAGCTATATGCCTGTTAAGAAAAGAACCAAAAGAAACACAGGGCACACAAACAGACCAAAACAAAAATATGACCAGTCATAACACTGGCAATGAAAGCAGGAGATACATAGTTGCAGAGATAGAACAGGGCATACAGTTCTGCAGTTTGGTTGCATACAGAGTGAGAAAAACAATTTTCATGACAAGCAGAAAGTGTATCTTGTGATTCTCTTTTTGACGAAGTTAGAGTTAACATACATTTTCCATTACAGGACACAGGCAGTAGCTGGAGGGAGAACAAGAGAAACATACAAAGTGCTTTAATATCTTAGGAAATGACTTCATGGGTGAGGACCGCACTGACCTCTGAGAACTGACAGGTAACATTTACTGTTTGCTGTGGTGGTGGTGGTGGTGGTGGTGGCAATGGCAGGAGGTGGATGCTGCCGGAGAGAGAGCGGCTTGTACTTGGGAGGCTTTAAAAAACAATATTCCATATCTGACACTTTATTTTTGCTACTTACACTCTTCTGTGTCAACTACTGCCTTGACCAGCTCTTCATCTGAAGGCTCCTCAGATGATGTTGAGAGAAGAGGGTCTGGAGCCCTCTTACTGAAGCCTGAGGAAAATTCTTGGTACGCTGTAGTACTATCGACAGCCAAAAGGATTACAAATGACAGCTGCTATGTCTGCACACAACTTCCTCACGGAGTGGGGGCCGCAATACCTGTGACGCCATTACCATTGAACATTTCTGAAACACTATGGTAGCCTTTACCCTGGGTGTTTCCCTGAAGGACAGAACTGTGAAAGACATGGCTAAGGCAGCGTTCACACTGCAGGCAAATCTGATTCAAATCTAATTCCTTCTCATATCCGACTTTTAGGACTGACTGTCCACACTGTTTTTAGCAAGTGTCCAAATCAGATTTGGCACTGTTCAGACTGGGCCACATTAATGACCATTCTGACAGGTTGCTGTGGCAACGCCATCGGAGCTGAGGCGTCATCTAGCGCGTATTGCGCGATGTCATATAATTGCGACAGCGAGGGCAAACCCATAGCAACAAACCAGACAGGAAGGTGATGGAGGCCGGGCACCTAACTTTATTGGCCTTATCACTGTGTAGTCGAGGTAGAACAACTTAGACGCACTAGACAACTTCAACGCTGGAGGAGGCTGGTCTCCTAGTAGTATACAACAGCCTATATACAGAAGCGCTTCATGCTGCACTCACTGCAGGCGTTACTGTGCAGCGTCAAGTGTGGTGCTACCCAAAGAGCTACGATTGGTGGGAAAATGTAGTCCTCTGCAGTTTTGATGAAGACCAATGGCTTGCTAACTTCAGAATGTGCCAAGCAACGTTTGATATGCTGACTGATCGCCCACGACCAAGGCTCACACGTCTGGACATGCACTTCAGGCAGGCAATACCGGTGGAGAAACGTGTGGCAGTTGCCGTGTGGTGGCTAGCCACAGGGTCAGGCTACCGCACTGTGCACCTTTTTGGCATCGGTAAGGCAACAGTATGCGTGATCGTCCATGAGGTGTGTACTGCCTTGACCACTCTGCAAAAAGAGTACATCAAGCTTCCTGTGGGAGATCACCTGCAGCACATCATCCGGGGCTTCTTAACACGATGGGGCTACCCTGGCTGCGGAGGAAGCATTGATGGGACGCACATCCCGGTGATAGCACCCCAACACAACCACACAGAATACTTCAACCGAAAAGGGTGGCATTCGGTTATCCTTCAAGCGTGTGTGATCATCAGTTCAGGTAACAGTTATTGTTGTACTGAGTAGAGGATGCTAATCTGAAAAAATGCTATGTTTATAGCTACCTTTGAAAAAGGTCCATGCTCATCACTGTTGGCACATCAACACTGCAAAAAAATCTGAATCTTACCAAGAATATTTGTCTTATTTCTAGTGAAAATGTCTAATTTCTAGTCCAAACAAATCTATTTACACTTAAGATACATCCCCTAAAAAAGTACTTGTTTTCAGACAATAGGCTACTTGTTTCAAATTTGTCTACTTATTTCAAGAGAAAAACAAGTACATTTTTAGGTGATGAATCTTACGTAATTAGATTTGTTTTGACTAGAAATAAGACAAATATTCTTGGTTTGATTTTGAGTTTTTGCATGAAAACATAGCCTAATAAAGCATTTTGGTAGCCTATTACTGTCATTAATATCCATCTGTAGTTTGCAGCAGACTATATGAATTCAAGTAATTATTATTACTATGATCATTATTATCATTGTTGTTATTTTTATTACATCTTTCTCTATCCATGATACTTTATCGTTGCCACAGGTTCACAAACATCAATGTGGGATATCCAGGGAGTGTTCACGACTGCAGGGTGTTGCGGAACTCTGACAGTTACAGAAGAGGTGAGGGGGGAACTCTCTTTCCACAAGTAAGTGTTAATGCTGTTTATTGGTCACAGTAGGCATTGATTTCCAAAATAATCATTTACCTGCCATATTTTTCTATCACCTCAGGACACTGAAATAATTTGTGGCACAGCAGTGCCCATCATGCTTTTCGGTGATCCGGCCTATCCTCTGTGTAGTTGGATCATGAAGGGATACCCAGAGGGTGGGCTGTCAGAGGACCAACTCTGGACCAACTCACATTGATGTACATTTAACTACTGTGTTAGTAGAGCCAGAATGACGATCGAGTCTTCATTCGGAAGACTTAAGAGCAGATGGCGGTGCTTGAGCAAGCAGCTGGATGTGGACATCATGAATGTGCCTTATGTCATCACGGGTACCTACTGATAACTTACTGTGTATGTATGTCATTCTTTTCTTTAGTCTTTCTTATTCTTAGAATATAGGAGCCAGCAGAGGAGGAGGTAAAGAGGGACAGGAGGAGGTAGAGAGGGAGAGGAGGTAGAGAACGGTTAGGGTTAAGACTTTGGTTGATACGCGTAGGTCTGTCTTGTCTTGTCACAAACAGCAAGACCTCGTTGGTTTTTGTTTCATATCAATTAACGTACTTTACTGAAGAACACCTGTCTAGTCAGAGCCTTTTTTAATCCAAGTAGCGCTTTTTTTTACTGTGAAACCTTTACAGGTTGCTGTGTGCTGCACAACATATGTGAGGTCTAGGAGACACTTGTGAAGACCAGGACTTCCACAACCAGGAGGATGCAGCAGAAACAGAACCAATGGAGTCCAATGACAGCACTGACAATCTTGCCGGGCCACAGAGAGTGAGGGAAGCACTTACACGTTATTTCTGTGAAGTGTCTAACTCGGACTTCAGTCATGTAAATATGTTCATATGTTCCCCCATTATTTTAACCTTTTACAAATATGCACTTGAGAAGAAAAGAGGAACAGACAAGCTTTTTTAAAATTATCTTGTCTTTATTAAAGTGCTTTCAAAGTTTAACTACTGTTCTGTAAACAAAATATGTCATTTGTAAAATCAAAAAAAAAAAATACTTGAAAAAAATGTATTCTTGAACATATTATATTTGGCTGACCTATATTTGGCTATCATGAGTAAAAAGTTGGTTGTCTAGGAGGTCTCCCAAATAAGAGGTTTGAGCATTCACACTTGCAGGGGCTGCCAGGGTATGCTGAGGTATCCTCGGCAGATAAGTGTGCTGCTGGTTTTGAGACCCCTGCTGGTAAGGTGGCATGACTGGACGGAATACTGGTGCTTGCTGTGATGCTCCTGGGGGAAAGGAAGAGTGCTGGCTGGGAAGGACTGGGGGACCATGTTGAGACTGTCCATCTTTGATGAGCTGGCCGAGAAAGGTCATCATCGCCATTTCGTGTCGGTGCTGTGCGGCCTGCATCTGAAGTAATACATTATTGTCCTTTTCCAGCACCTTGCCCATTTTTTTCAGATTCAGGTCACTCTTAACTGCGGTGTGAACGTAGCCTTAGAGTTTGTTAGTTATCAGTCATTTAAATTGGCAATTGAAACCATGACATAATGCCAGCTAACAATATAAATATTAACGGTTGAAACTATAAAATGACTTGTCCACAGTTACTTTTCTACAATGCAAACTATTTGTTAAATACTTTTAATTTGAAATGTTGATAATTGAAGTTATGGTATGACTCCCCTTGCAAGATGTTTTTTGGCATCCAGTTTCATGTCAAACCATTTCTTTATTATTTTTGTGACATTGCACACAATAGGCGAGACAGCATTCACAGCACGGTCCATTTCATTCCCAGTGTTTGGCTGTCTCAGGATCTTTTAATTTCACCATGTACACTACTAAATAATAATGTGTTTCTATTGATCTATTTCTGAGAGCGGTATCTCAATCACCAAGCTCGTAAAGTTCCTCTTCTTAGTTGTTAGTGCCATTTTAATGAATGGAGTTTCTCTACAACTTGCTGGATGCCTGGCCTTATATGGTATTTTGAGGGTGTAAATGTGCTAATTTACTATTCTCAGAAATGTGCTATCATTTAGAATAGGTGGGATTCATCATGTTTGTGCAGCTCATTCACAACTGTTTCCAGGCAATACGGGTGTTTGGTGAATCTGACATTGCACAAAGTCCACCTCAGGAAAAAAGTAAGATAAGAGTACAAAAATATTCTTGCATTAGGCCCATTGTGTGTAAGAGGGGTGGAAGTAACACAAATGCATGTGAATTGAAAAATAGAGTGATAAATTATAAAAATTCATTGATTCATTTAAATTTGATTTGATTAAAACAGTTACGATGTTCTCCGTCTTACATTCATCATTCACAACACAAAATTGCCATTCATCATTTTAAAAAAGTGGCCTTAAGGGTGGAAGTAACAAAAATAATGTTAAAAAATGGAAGTGATTAAAATGCTTATGAATTAATAATAGCAGTGATGAAATCAATCTAATATTCAGGTCTTCACACACATTCAGCTGGTGACCCACACAGGTAGCATAGTGGATAGCTAAAAGGTACACGCAGATAGTTGAATTACATGTTAATATCAGCCAATTGTTCACTTCTGTGAAACATGATTAACCATGTTGACAAAAGCTAATCAGTCCACCTTGATCACAGCTGATCAGTCATATTTAGAGATCATCTACCTGACTTTTGGTCAAAGCATTGATCAGTTCAGGTCAGGAGGTGTGAGTGATATGAGGGTTGATGGAGCATCTTGCGTGAGAGACTGCAAAAGAGAGGAAGAGAGAGAGATGGCATTTATGAGAACACAACGATGACTGCAACTCATATATATATATATATATATATATATATATATATATATATATATATATATATATATATATACTCTAAGAGAACACTCACTTTGAGGAGCCTTTGGGATGGGACAGCTGTCTCAAAATGTGGACTAGCTTGTATTATTGGACTATTATTGGTGGGAATTGTTGGAATTTAGGTGTAAACCAGGGTAGATTTGAAAAGAAGTCACCATCAGTAAGAGCCTGATGTCTGTGGGGAGCAGTTTGTGGTTTTGGTTGTACTACACAGGGTTTCTACGTACACAGATATATTTGTCAGCGCACAAGGACCCCCTTGCACCAACGCACTCACACCTCTCTGACGTCTCGTACAGACACACACATCAAGCTTTCAACTAAATCTAACAAAAACCCATCCGCAGCACTAGCACACATTCAGAGCAACTGCCATAGTCAGTTAGGTTTAGGCACAAAAACCACTAGGTTATGTTTTGACAAAAAAACATTTAATTAGGTTAAAGCACAAAAAATGTTGGTTTGGTTTACGGAAAGATTGTGGTTTGGGTTAAAATAATTTGATATGTCATCATTGCAACAGTAAACAAAATGATAAAAAGCCAAAAAGTTTTGCCTACATGGCTGGGGGTAGTACCATCACAGTCCTGTCTGGTCTTACTGTGTTATCTGTGTTTTGGCTGTCTCTTTGCTCCATGTTACCATCCTGTGTTCCTGTACTCCACACCTACCCTGAATCAGTCTCACCAGCCCTGCCTTGTTCCATTTGTTCTCCCAAACGATCGGTTCCTTGCCTGTTCTCCTACCTAGTTACCTGTCCCCACTTTTCAGTTCAGTCTTGTTTTGCCAAGGGGACCAGACCATCTCTGTCTGGGCCGGGTCATATTTTAAATCTCTTCTTAAAAATCAGACCATCTTATAGATGGCCTGGGAGCCTGATTTTCATGGTTTGACTATTATTGGTTTTATTTTTTATGATTTGATATTTTATAATCTTAACTGCCTGTAATTTTATCAGAGCTATCAATTTTGCTCATTCGATTTGATTTGATTTGTAACATTGTTTTGAAAAGTGATATTATTATTATTATTATATTTTAATTTAATTGTCCATTAATTTAGCCTGTCCCTGAACTACAGTTTCTGTTACAATAAATAGCTATGCTTTAAATCCTGTCTGCCTACAGTTTCTTGCACTTGGGTCCATGTTCCTATAACACACTGTGAACATCAGCTTGGGTTTACTTTGGAACCACAGCAATGGCCATAATACAATGGCACTCATCAGGCCTGGACTGGGACAAAAATTCAGCCCTGGACTTTTTGGTCCAGACCGGCCCACTACAATCCGCGTGCAGATTCTGTGCCAACTCACATTGATGTACATTTAAACACACAAGCCCTTAATAACAGTAGTATACTGATCAATATCCCTTATATTCTGGAGACTTGAATAGGCTTGAATTAGTTTTAACTGTATCATGTGAAACTGTTGAACGAGCGATAAACCATAAACACTGACTGAAAAAAATATGTAAAGTATAGGCTACATATGTGTTATGTTGTTAGATCAATGTCCTTCATGAACAAATTGGACTGTGGGCACAAAGAAAGGTGCATGTTGACACTTAAAACTTAAAACTCTATTGACCTGATTTGGGGGAAGTCATTATAGGTAGAAATGATCAAAAATTGTGAAAATAGCAATATGCTCAAACCACATCACATTGCAACATGTGAGTTGTAAACTTGCAGATTTGCAATTATGTGGCATCCTTTGATGAAAATAGTGGTTAATAAAATCAACTAATCAATGAATCAGGATATATGAATATGATTGTTTTCCAATACTTTAGATACCTAGATTTAGGCCTAGTTGTAACACACCACACTATGCAGAGTTTGCTGTTTATTATGTCAAGTAAAGTTCATAGACAGTTAGTAACCATTCTGAACATTTAATGAGTGTTTATCACACCATGCTGGCAGGCTCACACCTGCTTTAGACTGTATCACCACTTCCACATGGTGGAGAGTCTTCCTCAACCTGCTGCTAGCTCTGGCCACTCTGGCCCCCGCAGCAAACATTTCTGACAGTTTATTGCTCTTTGCACCTTCGGTCGCGAGAGCTTTTCTTTTCTCCGTTTTTCAGCTCCACCTTTTCGTTTTTTACCCCCATTCTCCATTTTTTTAATTCTCGCTTTGTTTTTCATGTGCTGGTGTGTTGTTGTTTCTCTCACTTGCTCTGCATAGGGCCATTGGGCCAGGTATTCTTTAGACAGACAAGCCAATGGGCCTCTGCTGTGTCTGGAGAGTTACCATGCGCAGCAAAAAATAAAAAACGGGCAGCCATTGGCCCATTATTGATCGGCCCACCGGGAAAAGTCCCGGTACTCCCAATGGCCAATCCACCCCTGGCACTCATGCATGTTAAATGCATGAATTGAGCGTTGTTAAAATGTTACCAACTGAACACATGACAAAAGCATACTGCTGCTTTGTAAGTATGTTAATAATATTGTGATACTGTGGTCTACTCTGGTAGTTCTTTTACAGATTAGTAATTGCAGTATGGATTCTATGCTGGATCTCTGGGCTCTAAACCATGTCACAGACTGATGAAATTATTTTAGGTGCTACATACTTGTCTCTATAGAAAAAATAAATAAATGTAAAATTAAGTCTTTGCTTAATGAAAGAAAGTATAGGGGTCTTACACCATATGGTCCAAAGATGCGTCTTTGTCTGTAGAGAAGGAAGCATAGAATGGCAGAGATAACTGTCTGGGCCAGGGTGAAGAGGAGGAGGGAGGATTTAACTCCTCTGCTCACCTTCTGTTGAAAAGGATACACAGAAGTCACATTACCTTTCGTCACAGCATACAACACACTGGGCTTCATGCAAGAAAAAGATTTGTTTTTTTTCTCCAATCTGTTTATAGAATTTTTGCAGACATGACAGATGATGTCTGTAGTGACAAGCACAACAACCCACCCCGATCCCACCCACCCCCCCTTCCCTACACAGCAAAAAGCAACAGTAGATAGAAAACACATGGACTCAGATGAAAAATAACTAGATAAAGAAATAAACAAATAGATAAATAAATTAAATAAACAAATGAAATAAATAAAACATATCAAAACAAAATAGGATTAAAAAAACAAAAGGGGGGGGGGGCGTGCTCGTGAGCAGCAACATGTAAACACGCATCTTCCTCGAGTTCTGCATGAAAATTACAATCTCGTTAAATTTAATCCTCTAAAACAATCAAATAACTAACCAAATCGTATCCTAAACCTTTCACTATACAGTCGCTGCAGTTTTTTTCTTTTTTGTCTGTCTTTTTTCACCCGTTTAACGCCTACGCGCATGCCACGTAAACTAAGGCCCAAGAAAGCAGCTACAGCCCCGGACTCTCCCATGGCAGGAACTCCCATGAACAACTTGGCCATCGCCTCCATAATGGAAGCTATCAAAGCCTCTGAACGGTCGGTCTTGTCTAAAATAGAAGACACAGTCTCTACACTAGCGACTGACTTGAACACGAAAATAGAGAGCCTCTCCGACGAGCTACGTCAAGAAATAAACACAGTCCGTTCTGAAGCACGGGAAGCTCTGGAGACGGCTAACCAGGAGCTCAAGCTACACGCTACATCGATACGTAGCCTGGAAGACGGGGCTAACCATTACTCCGACTGGGTCATTGAACTTGAGACACAGCTCACCTCGCTGTCTTCCCAAGTCAAGCAGTTAACATCTAAGGCAGAAGATCTGGAGTCAAGGCAGTGCAGAGACAATTTACGTATTATCGGAGTGGAGGAAAGCCTCGGGGATATTTGTATGGAAAGGTCAGTGGCTAAACTGCTACAAGATGCACTGGGTCTGGACTACACCCCAACACTTGACCGAGCCCACAGAAGCCTGTTACCCAAACCCAAGCAGGGGGATCCTCCGCTACCGATCGTGGTTAAGTTACACTATTTTCAAGAAAAGATGGATGTCTTGAGAAGAGCGTCAAGCCGACGCCCGGTCCAGCATAACAACAAGCCCATCTACATATATCCAGACTACACTGCTGCTGTGAGGAAACGTTGGGCTGCCTTCAAGGAAGCGAGAGAGCTGCTGAGCCACTGCCCCAAAACCCGGTTTGGTCTGCTGTATCCCGCGACGCTGAAAATCACTAGCCCAAATGGAGAACAGAGATCATTTGACAATCCTGCTGAAGCTAAGCAATACATTGTTGGTCACTTGCAAACCGAGGAGGCAGGTAACTGAAGGACTGTAAACCCCACAGTCACACACCTGTTATGCCACAAAATGTCATGTACAGTTTATTTACTTTTCACCTTAACGGTAAACTAAGTCATGACAACCTTGAAAGGATACATTAACCAGATACGCCAGTATTTTCATGGGGTTCATTTGTAATCAGAGCACAGTAGCCATTATTAATAATCAATAATGTGCAGGTAGTTTGTTAACCCTGGTAACACTTTTCATTCATTTATTCACTTATCCATTCACGTATTTATTTAAATTTTTCCTTATTATTTATTATTATTATTATTTTTTTCTTCTCTATCTTATTTATTTATTTTTTCCCCTTTCCTTTCCTTTCTTCTGTTGTTAAGTAATGCACCATTACACAGGCTTCACCTCGAGTGGACGGATAATCCTCAATTTACCTCTATTTATTTACTGTTATTATCACCATTATTATTATTACTTTTTATTTTTTAATATATTTATTTTATTTTACTTTATTTTTTATTCATATATTTATTTTATCTTTTATTTTTTGTTGTGTATGGCAGCTACTTAAAGTAACTAACTCAGTAATCCTAATCTTAGAGGATCATTATGTCTTTAACTGTCTAACCCTAACCCTTTTCATGCATAGTTCTTGTAGGGCTTAGTTAACACCAAGTGTTCTTGTTCGATGGTATGCTCAGCTGGTGATGGAGCAACCTACTTGGGTGGGCTGATAGCCTTTAAGGATGGACACCAAGAGTATTTTGTTAACCTGTTTTCAACTCTTCAGAAGTTTTTTTTTAGTTTGTTTACACTGTATGTTTGCGTTGTTAGATCCAACCATTTTCTCCAAGGGCTTGAGGACATGATGTATCTTTGCAAATTCAATGTAACATGACATCACAGAGACAGATACATAGAGCTCCTGGCTCTGCTTCTTTCATCTCCTGGAATATTAGAGGCATGGGCAATGCAGTTAAACGTAACAAGATTTTTTGTCATTTGAGATCATTTAACCCATACATTATATTTCTGCAGGAGACACATCTGAAGGTCAACCATCATACAAGGTTGAGAAACAGTTGGATCGGCCAGGTCTATCATTCCAACTTTAACCACAACTCAAGAGGTGTCGCAATTCTTTTTAGGAAGGGAGTCCAATTCAGTCATACTAAAACAATCCAAGATCCCAGTGGTAGATTTATCATATTAATTGGCAAGCTATACAACTCTCCCATTATTCTTGTATCTAATATATGTATTCTAATATCTACGGCCCAAATTGGGATGACCCTCAATTTTTTACTAAAGTAATTTCGTCCTTAACTAATGTCAACACCCATCAGCTTATTATAGCTGGAGACTTGAACTGTGTGCTTCATCCACAATTAGACAGGTCCAATCCCAAACCGGGCAGCCAACTGTCCAAATCTGGTGGTGTCCTTGATTCTTTCATGCACTCGTACAATCTTTCTGACCCCTGGAGGAAACTGAATCCAGATGCGAAACAATTTTCTTTTTTCTCACCTGTCCACAAAAGTTATTCAAGGACAGACTACTTTCTGATCAATAATAACCTCCTCCCGCATGTTACCAACTCACAATACCATAGTATTGTAGTGTCAGATCATTCTCCTGTACAATTGGACATTTACTTCCCGGATAACATCCGATCACGACGAACGTGGCAGCTTGACCCCGCCCTGTTGTTTGCTCTGAATTTAAAAAAATTATTGCTGAACAAATAGACCTCTTCTTCGAAATTAATGACTGTCCAGAAATATCCCATTGCACCTTGTGGGAATCACATAAAGCATGGGCTTTTCTAATATAGATTAGAGGTCAGATAATATCATACACGGCACATAAAAATAAAGAACACAATAAACGCCTTTTGGAAATTGAGCAGGCTATGGCAGACATCGATAAGAAGTGCTCAACACAGGCCTCATCAGATCTACACAAAGAGCGCATCCTATTACAAATGGAATATAATAACCTTTCTACCCATAAAGTAGTAAGTAATTTGCTTAAAACTAAACGAGCACAGTGAGAAAGCAGGTCGAATGCTCACACATCAGCTCCGATAGTCAACTAGCAATTCCCAAACTTCAGAGATTAACATCGGCCCGGGCGTAACCACGTCTGACCCGAACCTTTGTTCCAGGCCGACAGCCCTTTTTCAACCTAAGGCGGCTCTTTAATGTAATGTATTCCACCCATTCCACACAGCAGCCTGAGGTAATTTTGTCACTGGATGCCGAATAGACTTTTGATAGGATAGAGTGGGCGTATTTACATGCAGTCATGAAGAAGTTTGGATTCGGGGAAACATTCAGAAACTGGATCAAAATGTTGTATAGTAGTCCTATGTCGGCTGTAAAAAACGAATGGCTCAACATCAGCATATTTCCCATTATATAAAGGCACGCGTCAGGGCTGCTGTCTGTCGCCATATTTGTTTGACTTAGCCATAGAACCTCTGGCCACTGCGATCAGGGGGGATGGGAGAATCGAGGGCATCACTAGAGGAAACACAATCCATAAGACTGCGCTTTATGCAGATGACTTGCTCCTTTTTGTCTCCAACCCAAGCCAATCTATACCTCACCTTCTGCAGTTACTACAGGAATTTGGGAGTTTCTCTGGCTATAAATTAAATTTGTCAAAAAGTCTTCTTTTTCCCATAAATGAGGTAAGCAAATTTCTAGACTATGATGCATTTCCCTTTAAAATTGAACATCAGTCCTTTAAGTACCTAGTAGGGATGCACCAATCCGATATTAGGATCGGATATCGGCGGCAATATCAACATTTTAGCTGGATCGGTATCGTTGAAAATCAACCGATCCATGAGACCGATCCATTTATGTTCCCTTTAAATGTGTGATCATGCATGCTACGTCATCCCGTTACGCGCAGGTCAGTCGTCAAAAAAAAAAAAAACAACAACTCCGTTCATTTGGAGGTTTTTCACCCTTCCTACGCCAGGTAGTGCAACAGCCGTGTGCAATGTCTGCAAAATAAGTATTGCGAGGGGTGGTGGTAAAATGGCGAAATTTAACACCACCAATTTAATCAAGCACTTGCAGAAGCACCACGGTAAAGAGCACGCGGAGTTTCTGCAGCTCAATAAATCAAAAGGAGCTGATGGAGGTGCTAGCAGCAGCGCTAGCAGCAGCACTAGCACACAGCAATCGCTAGTCGATGCGCTGTATAAACGCCAGAAAATGCCGAGTAACAGCGCGAAGGCTATGGGCATAACGGAGAAAGTCCTGGAATTTCTGGTGCTGGATGGTCTACCGATGTCATCAGTAGAACAGAGGGGCTTTCAACGTTTAATGGAACACCTAGAGCCAAGGTACAACATACCATCTCGGAAGTATTTTTCCGAAAATGCACTGTCAGAAATGTTCAAAAAGTCACGCGAACTTTTTTCGAAAGAGCTGCAAGACTTAGATAATTTGAGCTTTACAACTGACATCTGGAGCTCTGATGTATGCCCTATGTCACACACATTTGTATTTATTTTGTATTTTGTTTATATTTTTTTACTGTATTTGACGTGAATATTGGTTTATTATTATTATTATTATTATTTGTTGTACTTCCACTTTGCAAACATAATGCAGATAATCCTCATTGAGTGTTTTGACTTCTATTTATAATCAATCTCAGGTTCAAGTTATTTGTAATTCCATTCCAGTTATTTGTAATTTCCATTTAGAGATCCAGCCATGAATGGTGTTGAATTGCACCATGTGAAGTAGGCTATTTGTTTTAAATATTTTGTAACTATGTTAGCTCAGTTCACTAATTTGAGCTTTAACATTTGTATTTATTTTGTATTTTATTTATATTTTTTACTGTATTTGACGAGAATACTGGTTTATTCTTAGTTTTTTTTGTACTTTGCAATATGCTTTTTACTTGTATTATTTACTTTGATATGAATAAATAAATGGTTCATTGCTTTAATTTTATCATTCATTGCATTCATTTGTTTAATCTTGCTACATTTGTCTCAGGAAAGAAAGGTAGTCACACCCAATACCCTCAGTATTTTTGTCCTGTAGAGGTTTGTAGTTTTTCAAATCAACAATGGTATCGGATCGGTATCGGGTATCGGCCGATACGCAAAGCCCAGAATCGGTATCGGTATCGGAACTGAAAAAGCCGGATCGGTGCATCCCTAGTACCTAGGTGTACAAGTAACCAGTTCATTTAAGTTACTTAAAAAGACCAATTTTGATAACTTATTAGAACAAACCAAAAAAGACTTAGAGAGGTGGTCTTGCCTTCCCGTCTCGCTAGCAAGCTCCATTAATGCTCTCAAGATGACAGTATTGCCTAGATTCCTGTACATGTTTGTAACAATCCCTATCTGGCTCCCAAAACATTTTTTTATTAAGCTGGATAAGTATGTCTCATCTTTTATTTGGAACCGAGCCACGCCTCGTATAAAGAAGATCTATTTGGAAAGGCCTAAATCTGAAGGAGGACTGGGTCTCTCCAACTTCCTCCATTATTATTGGGCATCAAATATTTCCTAGTTGACATACTGGGTGACGTCTTTCTCAGACAAAAATGGGCCTGCCTGGGCGATGATGGAGCTTTCATCACATGCATCAATATCCCCCATCTCGCTGCTAACAGCTCCACTGGCAACGCAGACAACTCGTAGGACCTTTTCTAATCCTGTGGTGTCAAATTCCATTAGAATTTGAGTACAATTTCGCAAGCATTTTAACCTTGATCAGATCAATAGCCTTTCCCCTCTTTCTTTCAATCATCTCTTTGCACCCTCACAGGTGGATCAAAGTTTCGCTGGCTGGCATTGACAAGGACTGGTTTTCTTTGACGATTTGTTTGATGAGAGCTCCTTCCTTTCCTTTGAAGCCCTAGTAAAAGACCATAATATCCCAAGATCTCACTTCTTCAGATATCTCCAAGTACGCAGCTTTGCCTCCAAACATTTCTCTACTTTCCCCAAACCGCCAAATAGAGATTCTGCGTATGATTTATTAAATCTGAATCCATGGAACAGGGGTCTGATCTCCAAGGCTTGTAATATAATACACAATGTGGATCCCCCATCACACACTAAAACGCATGAAGCATGGGAACGAGATCTGGAAATCGTGATACCGGATGATGTCTGGGCTAAATGTATCTCTAACATACACACCTCCTCTATATGTATTAGGCACGGGCTGATACAATTCAAAGTATTTCATCGGCTACATTACTCCAATGATAGGCTAGCTAAAATATACCCATCTGTTCTCCCTACCTGTCCTAGGTGTTGCAACCAAGTGTCACAGGGTCATATGTTCTGGTACTGTCCCTCTTTAGTTAATTTCTGGTCCTCCATTTTCGACTGTCTATCTGTTCTATGCAACACACCCCTCAAACCCAACCCACTCACCGCTTTGTTTGGAGTCACACCCTCAGAAATATACACCACTAATAAACAAAAGAGAGCAATAGCATTCTGCAGCCTTATAACTTGTAGGGTGATCTTAATGAATTGGAAGTCTAATAAATGCCCGCCCTTCAGGAGATGGATTCAGGAGGTTCTATCTCTGCTTCAGTTAGAAAAGATAAGACATACACTAAACGGTTCTTGTGACACATACACCTGAGTGTGGTCTCCTTTTATTGATTATGTAAAGAAGTTAAATCTCTAACCAATCATGTTATTTTGGTATTTTCAACCTGTCTGACTAGTCCTTTGATGTCATACTTTTGCAACATTGGATCCCCCTTTTTTTTCTCCTTTCTTTTTTTTTGTACTCTTGGTCCCAAGGGAGGGTATGTGGGGAGGGCACTAGTACGGGATTATGTTCACAAGATCTGATATCTTGTATTTTTTGATTATTCGTTTGTATGTTTGTTACTCTTATACAACTGAAAATGCCTTAAATAAAGTTGCTAAAAAAAAAAGAGAGAGACTAAAGAGGAAAAAGCAAGGTAAGACTTGTCTTATCCATCCATCATGTGATGGAGGAGAAATCAGTTTCCATTTTAATAGAATGGCACGTGTGGCTAATAAGGTGGTGAAGGCAACGACACGGTGTGCTGTGGTGGGCAAATTATTAGTTGGAGAGGCCAAAAATAGCAGTCAGGGGGTTGGGTTCTAAATTTAAACTAAGGCCACAGCCAAGCATTGCTTTGATATGGAAATATTTTAGCCAGTCTGGCATTAGTGAGATGAACTTAATGAATAACCTTGCATTGTAAAAGGCCATGACTTGCGCATATAGAAGAGGAATGGACCAGAATTAAGATATCGCTCCATTGACTGTCAGATATTTTTAAACCCAAATCGTGCTCCCATGAGCCTTTCAAAGTCGCGGTGGTTGTTGGATTTAAGGAGTCAATTTTACTGTATGTAATGGATATTAGTCATTTCTGTTCAAAGTCCAGGGTAATAAATTTGTCAATTTCTGAGTCGGGGGTGGTTGGGGAAATGTGGAAACTATTTTTGAATGAAGTGTCTTATATGAAAGAAACTGAACAGATGACTGTTGGGAAGATTATATTTTACTGACAGGGATGAAAAAGATGAGAAAACCCCTTTCTCATACAGGTCAGCCAGTGGTCTAAGGCCATTGGTTGCCCATTGCTGGGCTGTGTCTGAGCCAGAGGGGAGAAATAGGTGATTATTCAGAATCGGCGCACAGGTTGAAGCCCTGTGTAGTCCATACTGTTTCCTAAATTGAAGCCAAATCTTGATGTTATTAGTAACAACTGGGTTCTGTGAGATCCTGGAAGTTGTAATGGGCAGTTTATCTGATTCACTTTTGACCCAATAAAGGAGTTTATTAATATTGCAGGCCCAAAAGTAGTAACTTTTCTTAAAATTTGGGAGCGCTAACCCTCCTTGCGATTTAGGAAGTTGGAGGATTGATTTTCTGAGGTGGGCAGGTGTGTTACCCTAGATGAAAGCGTTCAGATGCTGATCGAGTTTGGTGAAAAAGGATTTATTAATACAGAACGGGATGTGGTGAAAAAGATATAGAAATTTTGGCAGAATGACCATTTTAAGACAAATACAAACACACAGGAGGGGAAGGACTGGGGGTGGGGGGTCCAGTCCACTTGTCCTCAGCTAGGGCATAGCTACAGTGGGTCCACTGAAAGCCTATCACTCCAACTGAAGCCCATCTAACCGCTTCACAAATTCAACAAAGCCATCCCACGTCCCATGGAAGTTCTGAAGAGCACCATTAACAGTATACCTGATCTTGATGAGATGTGTGTGGGTGGGTGGGGCAGAATTTTTCCAATTCAGTAAATTCAACCGCTGTGCTAGTACGGAGGAGAACGCCAAAGCCTGGTGCTGACAGGAGGTCAATGATATGTTTCCTGAGGTTACCCCAAAAATGGCCATAAGGGCAAAGGGAGTAACAGTTTTTTAAAATATTTTAGAAAATAAATCAAAGAAAGATGACAGAATCTAGTTCAGGGCAGCCCCAGAACATATGGTATAAAGTCGCAGGAAGCATTTTGCATCTGTCACACAGGGGGTCAATGTCCGGGTAAATTTTTGTCAGGGCAGTCTTACAATAATGTAAGCGGTGCAATACCTTGAACTGGATAAGACTGTGACGTGCACATATGGATATACTGTGGAATCACAGTGACCGTATCCAGGAAAATACCCAGAATGAATAACATATTGAGCTTCATGGCTCTGAACTTCCTCCTGACCTATCTTCCGGGGTCTCTTTCCCATCTTGAAGTGGTTAACCTCAAAAACCAATGTAGCTTGAACAGCTGGGCATAGTACATCGACAAGTTAAAGACGCCTTTCATTTCTCAGGGTCTAACAGCCCCTGAGAGATGCCTTGAAAACTTAAGGCTCTCATAGTCAAGTGAATATTATCAAAACGTCTAATAGGCAGTTTTAGCTCCTGTCCCTTGAAGGCCCCAGTCCCGATGAGCCCACTCTGTTCTGATTGGTCATCTATCCAGAAGCCTGCCAAGGGGCAGTCTTATAAAAGTCAAGTTAAGTTAGAGATTACCCAACATTTCCTGCTTTACTACTTTATATTAAACGCTTCTAGATGACTAAATAATGAGACTTTTATTGAGAAGTGAACTTCCATGCGGTGTGTGGAGCAGATGATCCTTGGGCTGAAAGTGGCAAACAACAATGGAAACCACTCTGAAGTAAGTGCTTTTTGCTAATCGGGATTACTTCAACATGCATACTTCATTGTTTGACACTTTTAACACAAACATTATAATATAATATAACATAATATCATATCATATAATATAATAATATATATAATATAATATAATATAATATAGACTTATATAACACTTGAGTTACTGTGATTGAAAAGGGAATGTCTAAACTGTTCATCAGATGTGGATGTAAACACCCTCACAATATATAGTTGAGAATGAGCACTTTATCCTGTTAGTAGAGCTAACACCACAAAATGTCCTTGGCCCTGGCTACACTGTAGTCCTCATGCTTTTGCTGACCCCCTCCTCCCACACCCTCAAAATATACACACTTTGGTCCATGACAAATCTTTGCTGAACACAGACAAGGTTCTGGAAAACTGAAGCTTGGAAATGAATGACTCCACAGCCACTTATATTGCTAGCCCACCCAGAGAGTGTCTTAAGTCACTGTTTGCTGAATAGGTACATCATCAATTGTTTCTGACAACTTGACATTCAGTGACACTAATACAAACCGTGGCATAGTGTTTCTCATTACAGCTGCCATGCGTCATTTTGACACATGGCTCCTCAGGATTCTTGTCCATGTCCACAGAGTAGATGATCACAGCCACAACTGACAGCACAGTGGACACCACGCTCACTATCAAACACGTTTGCAACTGAAAAAGAAGAAAAACACATTTTTCTTTTTAACCATCAGAGGGGGCAGCGGCATAGCAGTGACATAAGTAGCAGATGAAATAAACAATAATCCATAGGAAAATGGGCTCTTGTAAACCATTTCATTGCTTCACACTAATGAATCATTAATGTACTCCTTCATTGACAAAGAATATTAGGTGTGCTGACACCAAAGGGCAACTCTTGTACTTCTGCATACTTATTATTCTTAACATTTCTTCCTCTTATTTTTAACCTTCCACCAAAAGTTCAGCACAGTACTCCTCCCGGAGTTTTGGATCCAGTGTTGCCTCATGCCTGCCTGACTTGTGTGCTATGACTTTTGGTAGTGATCTGACATACCGTAAAAGTCGCACTGCTAAATATGACGCAGGGTGTCTTGCAGGGGAAAAACACTTTTCTATTACAGACTGCTTTATTGGAATGTTATGTATTTATAAACACACATCTTTATACTCCAAAACTTTTTAAATTTACTTTTATTTGAAACACAATTAAACACACATATTACATCTGAAACATTGTGTCCGGTTTATGGTTACTGGTCCGGTAACGATTTGCTTAACTGAACTGGACTGGTATATTAGGCTATGAATTTCAATTAAACCTTTTAAAAGAACACAGTAATTTTACATATTTGATACAGTGTGTAGCTGTATGCTTACAGCATACCCAAAAACTCTTCATCAGTGCTGTTGCTGTGTGAAAATATTGTGCCTGAGTAGCTGTTAGACTCACCAAGCTCAATGTCCTCTGACTCTGTGTCAGTTCCACAGTAAAACCTTTGTTTTTCTATCCCTCAACCGCCCTTAAAACGTCTTAAAACGTGTAATCTCTCTCATTCCATTCCATACATCCCTGGCCTTACTCCTCTGCAATTTCTCCTCCATTTTTTTTCTGTAGGAGTTTTTGCTCTCCCTGGGTATGTTTAAGCTCTCTCTGTATATGTTTTATCTGTGTTCGGTCCCCTCTTCTTTTTGTTTAATAGGGCCTTTAAATCACTAGTGACCCATGATTTGCTGTTTGGGTAACATTGGATAACTTTAGTGGGGATAGAAGTGTCGACATAGAATTTAAGGTACTCCCCATGTGGCTCATAAAGGGTGTTCCAGTCGGTGGCTTCTAAGGCCCAACGCAGGGACTCCATGGCATCATGAGACCATTTCCTCACTATTTTTGTTGTAACAACCACAAAACCAGCTCCCTAAACCAACGTGAGAACTGACAAAATACAAAAGCAGAAAACAAAGCAGTCACCACTTCTGTCCATAATAAATGATCACAGAATTTCCTCATACAACTCAGCCAAGCAATACACTGCTAATTCAATAGACAGGCGGGAAAAGAGTTAGCATGTTTTCGATCAAATAATAACAATCTAATATCCACTGTAAGTATGACACACCAACCTTGTGCCTCCTCGGGGGGCTGCCAAATACATTAAGCCTTAGATGTTCATATCCTTAAGTTGCCATTTTCTGCTTTTTGCCTGATTTTTTTTAGTTACCTTAACCCTTTTATGTTTTACCTTTAGCACATTGTTTTGTTCGGCCATACAACACAGGAAGGAAGTAGGAAGTAGTGGTTTTCAAAATAAAATCTTAGGATTTAAAAACGGAACCATTATCTCTAAAACGAGCAAAATATACAAATAAAAGCAGATGGAATTACATTTTCTTAGAACACAAATCATGATCAAATGTATAGATTGATAAATCATGTCAAAAAACATCTAAAGCAGATATTTGTTTTTCCCAATAAACCTGCAAACAATGCAAGCTGCCCTCTGGACAAAACAAGAAACAGCAAGCACAAAAACAAAATGGGTTTGCTACAACAGTTTTGTTTCCCCTGGTTGTGCATTTAACAAATTGATGGAAGGTGGGGAGTGTGGAGGAGAGTGAGGTGTGGTTAAAATCTCCTGTGATGGTAATGAAAGCTTCAGGGTACTTTGTTTGGAGGTGTGCAGTTGCACTGTGGATTACATCACACGCTGTCATGCAGCCACGACTCCGTAAAGCACATCATACTGCACTCTTTGTATTCCCCCTGTGTCTTAACAAGCGATTCCAGTTCATCCATTTTATTTCCCAGGGACCTCACATTTCCTGTGATGATCACAGGGATGCAGGGTTTAAACCTCCTTTTTTTCATCCTCCGTTTTACACCCACTTTGCAGCCAAGGTGCACATGTGGGTCCGCAGATCAAAAAGTATAAAACATAGCCAGACCAAATTACACACATCTATAGATGAGACTTGTGGCTACATTTTGACGTTTGACTGGAGTCTGTAGCTGAAAGTGTGCAGGAATGATGTATATATTTTGAAATGCCTAAAAAATCGTCGAAAATCATACATTTAAAAGGCAAAATGTGCACTTCCTGTTGGATTTAGGTCAGGGGTATCAGCGCGTGATTTGTAGGTCTTTCTACGACATTCCTATCAGACGTTGTTTGTTTTTCCATTTTATCGATTTTTTCGCCAGACCTGATGTGCGTTCCAAATTTGGTGAGCTTTGGCGCAGGTTTAGGGGTTCAAATTAAGGCTCAAAGAGGCGGTAGAATAATAATAATAATAATAATAATTAAAGCTGAAAGCAGCAATGAACGGACCCTCGCCCCCCCACGCACCGCCCCGTTCGTGCATGTCGGTGCATGCTGCAGTCACATGGTAGACACAGCGGGCACGTAGACTTCTTGGCACCCGGGCTTTTATTGAACATTGTGTGATGGGGCTAAGTCACATTGCCTGTGTCCACTAGGTGGCGCTAGAGATCACCCACCAATTATATGTCATGTTGCAGTGTATGATGTGGAGAACACATCCTGTAAATTTCATGTAAATCGGATAATGTTTGTCATATGAGGCTGACTTCCTGTGTCCAGTAGGTGGCGCTGTGTATTTGACACAGTATTGATGCATAGATGTGTTCAGGGCGGGACCCTCTACATGCATGATGAATTTGATGTAGATGGGACAATGTCTGTAGGAGTTATAAAGACTTCCTGCTTCATGGCGAAGCATCAAAATTGTCCGCACAGCCACGCCCAACAGGAATAAGTCATAAAAAAGCTTTTGATAACTGGTGTTATGTCTTAGCTGAGTCAATTTCAGGTGTAAATACTTAAGATTATGGGAGTAATTAGTGAAAGAATGACGCAAGTGACTTCTTGTTGCCAGTGGGTGGCGCTATGACTGTCACTAAATATAAGACTGTACATGTGTTCAGACCAGGACGCTGAACAAGCATCTGAAATTTGGAAAAGCTCAGACCATTTGGAGTCAAGTTATGAGGGTTTGAAATTTGATGGCGAGACATCGAAATTCGCCGTGTCACCACGGCAACCAGGAATAACGGGCAAAAAAGCTTTTTATAGCTTTTCATCTCCAATATCTCAAGATGACTCTGTGTGAATTTGAAGTGGATGGGATGAAATCCCTAGGACTAATTCGTTCAAATATGATGCCAAATTCTGCATTAAAATCAATAATTTGATTCAAAATGGCCGACTTCCTGTTGGTGTTAGGGTATGTGTCCAAGAGACTTTTTGGTGCGTCTTGACATGATGAATATGTGTACCAAGTTTCATTTCTCTATGTCAATCTGTGGCGAGGGGCTCGATTTTATTGATTTTGCAGGGGGCACTAGAGAGCCATTCTGCTACGCCCATTTATGCAAACCATAAAATATCAAATTTTTCGTCGGGTCTGACTTGCGTGCAAACTTTGGTGACTTTCGGGGCACGTTTAGGGGGGCAAAAAGGCCGTTGTTGTGAGAGAAGAAAAAAAAGTATAATAATAATAATCTTGGCAAAAACAATAGGGCTTCGCGCTGGTCAGCGCTCGGGCCCTAATAATAAATGACACAAAAACAATAGGGTCTTTGCCTTCAGGCAAGGGCAGGACTCCTCTGGAGTCTTCGCCCTCTTGCCTTTCGGCTCGGTCCCTAATAAGACACGATCAGACATTTTAAAGACAACAAAATTGGACACAAAAGATAAACGTGAGGGAGAGCTGCAAAGACAGGATGCCACTTGCCACGGTGCCTCAAAACTGGGACACACCTTAACAGTGTTATTTTGTGTTCCCAATAATACAAGTTGCGGAAAAATGTTGCTACTTTGGCCTGATGTATGGAGCTGTGTAAAGTTGTATCGTACCGTACAGCACTGTCTTCTTCTGCTTATCCAGGGTCGGGTCGCGGGGGCAGCAGCCTAAGCAGGGAAGCCCAGACTTCTTTGCCTTTCGTCTCAGCTCTCTCTTCACCACGATGGATCTGTGCAGAGTTTGCATCACTGCAGATGCCGCACCAATCTGCCTGTCAATCTCACGCTCCATCCTTCCCTCACTCGTGAACAAGACCCCGAGGTACTTGAACTCCTCCACTTGGGGCAGGATCTCATCCCCAACCCGGAGAATGCACTCCACCCTTTTCCGGTGTAAAGTTGTGTAAAGTTGCCAATAGGGATGTGATGAGATCTTAAAACATGACGATATTTCTCGTCGAGGTGAATGCTATGTGACAACAGATTTGTGTAATTTACTTTTATTTCTGTTTTTTTATATTATTTATATTTTTTATAGCAATATGACTTTGACAAAAACATGTCCCACTAAGAACACGCACTACAATATTGATGACCAAGAAAATGCACATGCACACACACATAGTAACGTGAGTGGATGGGTTGTTACAGCGGAAAGTTCAATCAATCAATCTCAATCCATCTTTATTTGTATAGCGCCAAATCACAACAAAGTTATCTCAAGGCACTTTACACATAGAGCAGGTTCTAAACCCTCTCTTCAGGTTTTAACTTTAAATTCTGATAAACTGTACATTTAACCAAACATGGAAAAAGCTCCAATCACGAGAGATCTGGCATTATTTACGCACAAGTTACCCAACACTAGGTAAGTTAGGTCCGTTTTCAATATGCTAAACGTGATCTGGTAACTGTAATGTTACAACAAATACAGTCAAATGTAACGTTATCACATATGATGTTTATGATATATATATATATATACATATATATGTATGCATGTATGTGTATATATATATGTATATGTATGTATGTGTATAAATATATATATATATATATATGTGTATATGTATATATATATATATATATATATATATGTGTGTGTATATATTAGGGTTGCACATATCTCTGTGATAAACGATTCGATATGCATCTAGATACACAGGTTACGATTCGATTCAAAAACGATATCCTTTTATTACAGACCGATTCGATACGAATCGATTCAATACAGTGTAAGAACGATACGATTTGATTCTACAGTTAATATTTGTTGTAGATATTTTATAAAATAAAGAGGCCAATTCTATGAAAGTGACAGTACAATGTTTTCTTTTCAAATATGTAAAAAAACACATATCGCCAAGCATTGTGGCTTTATGGCACTGGCAAAAAAAAGACAGAACAATAAAATCACATGTCAATGTATTTATTTTTAGACATGGACATATGTGTATGTCCATACACATATATAAAAAAACAAAACAATTTAAACAACATTTTATCGCAATCCCGACTGGCACACTGGTCCCGAAAGATCGTATTATCGCCCAGCCCTAGCACTCGCATACACTTCTGCAACTGCACTGCTGTCAAACCTAAAGCCACTAATAATGAAAAATATGTCTTATCCTCCCACAATATTCCCTTATTCCCGTAAATACTTACATTTGTTTGAAGAACTTGTGATGGGTCAATCTGTGTTTTATCTTCATCTAAAGTGAGACTGGAAGTTGCAGTAATTCTTTTTTTCTGTACCGAAGAGAAAGAATGTATTACATGACAACAACATATGAACTATACCATAGATGCTTTCTGGTGAAGAGATTTTTTAGAAAAACATTTCAACTAAAAAACATCATAGTATTACAGTGTCATGAATTCATTAAGGATTTTATGTGTTACAATTAAAAATAATTCAGTGGGTGACATTCACTTCATATCATTTTTCATAAACAAGATGAGACAAGACATTAAAAGCATAACCAACATACAAATAGGGATTTCAGTGAATCAAGACTTTGGTAAGTATGATACGAAATGGAGCAGCATTTTGAACCTACAGGTGTTTTAATCTGATATGAAATGCAAAGAGAGGAGGGAGGGCAAAAGGAAAAAACAATGGCTGTGGTAAGTGCTAGTGCAGGGTTAGGGTTAGTTAACATTGAAACTACCAACACAAGCAACAAAAATAACCTTTGGTTTGCTTCCATCATGTGTTGTGGTACAAGGTGTGGTCCTTCTCCTTGCAACTGCCATGTGCCAGATGTCCTCATCCTTGAGGAAGGCTTCTTTTTTTCCCCATCAACTCCTTGTAGTTGTCTGTAACCACAACCATACATCAGACAAACTGTCAAATGTTTTTTCCCTCTTTTACTCAATATTTTAGATATTTTGTCTCGTGAAATTCACCACAGTCAATCTAATATTATACACAACAAGTCACTTTAAGTCTTTTTATAAACATAGTTACATAATAATAACAATTTTCTTCTTGTTCTTTTCTTTACATTGGACAATTGTCCATTTATGGTTAGCGCCACACAAAACCTTTGCTAAACATTCTCCACACAGCACGCTCACAAATGTTCACACAAAATCTCATCTCAAGTTGCACTAAGTTAGTACCATTTACACTAGCATTAGCTGCCACCTGCCACTAACAGCTTGCTAGCTAGTTATTAGCTAATGCAGTTTGTGAATGATAAGTTTGCCTATTAACTTGTTTAACTTAGTCATTGTAGAAAGAATATTCATTCAAAAGATACTTCACACCATGCACGAACAATACAAACCTCCAAGTAGGAGCAGTTTTGCGGTCACCTTGTTTTTAGGTGCTTTCCTGGTGCCCCAGCACACTTGTATCAATCGGTCTTCACTCGAGAGGTCCGGCCGTTTTAATCCCTGAACATCTGCTGTCTGTACTGAGGCGTCACGATGTCAGTACTTTCGACGTGAATTGTGTTGTCCCTAAAATAAAGCATCCCGAACTTGAACTGTGCCATTGTAACTCAACTACGACAACGCTTCCCTCAGCATCATTCAAGCAGGTTGCATTCGGGGGTAACCAGTCAGCGGCAGCACAGCGCCACGAGTACTTCAGGGTCAATTTGAAAAATGTCCACCACATGCATGACTGTTTTCATGCAAAATCAAAGACTTTCAAAAGATTATTTTTTCAGTCAGGCAGCAAAGCAAATTTCCTGTTATTTACACAGCTTAATATGTTCTTAAGTGTAATGTGTTTTTTGATTGCTGTCAAATGTAACGAAACAATCCAAGCTTTGGAATATGTACTTTCCATGTGATGATAAGAAATACACAAGGTTGTACTGTTTTTTTATTAGAAATACTGGTGACTACTGCATTATATAAAAGCACATGGTCAATTGAAAGGTGCTCTGTTGTTGATGTTCATGTTTATTCAAAATTCACCATTAAATTTGGAGAATGGATGGATGGATTTTTAAATATTGTATAAAAACAATCCAAGTAATCCAAATACTTTATAACACTAATTGCTAACATTTTAAAATTGAAATAGAAAAGTAAGGATATTTTTTCAATTAGAAAAGGTATTATTACATAACAGCATTGTTGCATTTTGCTGGTAAAATACATTATTTTAAAAGGTTGAAGAGAAAAGGTCAGCTACAGAAATGAACTGTTATTGTACATGCTTTTAAACTGATCTTAGCACACTAAAAGAAATGGCTACATACTGATGAATTTGTTCTGGTTTATAGTGTACTCATGAAGAATACACTAATTTACCACTGAAGTAGTATTTAATTATTCATATACTTATTTTAAGTGCACTTTAACACTGCTGTGCTAACAATGATATGAAAAAAAGTGTTATAAAAGTGAACTTATTGAAAGGGTGCTAAAAGTGCACTTGATAAAAGTAGATGCAAATACACTAACATTAAACTTATATTTAAAGCATTCGAAGTACATAATAAATAAATATACTAATCAAACTCATATATATTTCAGTGTTATTATATTTTATATGAATATACTTAAGATGAATTTAAGTATAAGTACTAAGTAGTGTACTTTATCTAAGTAAACTGAAGTACTACTGAGGGAATAATATATTTGTAATTAATACATTTATAATATATTTTTGGTTTACTTTATTTTAACACATAAAGTCAAAATGTGCTAGAAATGTACTTTCAGAAAATTAAGTACATTTTTAGTATATTAAAGTATATTACTTTTTTACCAGGGGAAAGATATGGAGTTTGTGACTCATTAGTAGAAAGCAATTTGCTGGCAACCATACATATATACGTGCATGAGAATGTGTGATTTGTGTGTGTGTATAGTTGTATTTGTGTGCATGTGTAGTCTGCAGACTCACAGTTTTCATGGTGCAGTGTTTGTCCAAGATGATAGCAACCACTCCCGCTGTGATAAACTGGGGCCCACCCACCCATACACACACACACGCACACACACACACACACACAAACACACACAGAAGAGAGATTGGTTAAATCAGATGAGCAAAACCTTAAAAAATGTCTAATTTCCTTTTAAGAGCAGGTTAATGTTAATTTTGTGAGATATTTTTTAATTTAGTTTTAGTCTGAGTCCTGTTTTGACACAGGCCCTGATAAATGTTTGTCATATTTAGTCCACCGTATACTTTTTAAAAATTTCCACTAAAACTAGAAAACCCAAAGTATTTTAGTCTAATTTTAGTTCCTTGAGATGAGTAAATTGGACCAGGTTTGATATAGAGACTGACAGGGTCTCTCTCTTGGACAAACAAAGATCCATTAACATTCCATGGAGCAACCAAAAGTGACAACATCTACATAAAAGTAAGTAAGTAAGTTTGGTGTCTCGTTCAGACGTCATAATTTATCAGAGAGACACAGAGACTTTTTCTACCATCAGACACTGACAGACCACTGTCATAAATTAAAAGACACTGCACATTCCTGGCATCCCCCTCTGTGTTTCCTGAAACCACACTGAGCATTAAAGTGAGAATTAGTATTGAAACTCATACAAAACTTCTTTGTCAATAGTATGGTTTAAACAAAACCAATTACTTGTCAGTATCAATTATCTAAAGAAAACCTCCATGGTAACAGCCATTACAGTGATCACTGATAAATGGGTATTTGAAGAACTGTCATTATACTTTCTCTTTTAGTAAACACTAATGTTGGTATGAGAATGTTTACTTAATTTAAGAAAGTGTTACATTGATGTAATGTAGAACAGGGTAGAATAACAATGTGATTATGCTTGATCATATTAATTCTTTTCAGGTTTTAATGAATGGCAGCTTGATGAATCAAGATGATGTCATATCAATGCCAGAATAATACATTCTGTATTCTGTGTCAATAGGTTATAGCATGCATTTTATAATCAGGATTAAATACTGAATGAATGATGATGATGAAAAGTTTCATGCTAAAAAGCTGGAAATTAGATCCACAAAGTAGCTGTGATGCACAACACTGATGGTGAGGATATCATACAACTTCATATCAAAAAACCGTGCTGAAGCACGAATGTCCCCCCTCTCCTGTCCCCCACTGGCCCGCACTCACATTACCTCAAACCCAAGTGTACTCAAGGACGGTTGCCTCCGACACATAGGTTGCGCTTGTGTATGTAACCGTCGTGTGCTCCTTAGGGTTTAATCCCGGGAAAGAGAATTCCCGGGAAATCCAATCTAGCCATGTGTATTATGAGGTCATGTTTTTTACACAGAAAGTCACGTGATCATGCCTTTTAGCTGACATGTCACAAAAAACTGTACGGTACATGGCCATATAAAACATTTTTTTAAATGCTCCAGCAAACTATAAGCAAACAAATCAATGTTGGCCCTGTTCAAAGGCAGACATATGACTGTTCTCATAATAGTTGGAGGAAACAAAATTATTTTTTTTATTTTATTGCAGTTTTTCAACATTTTTTATGACGGATATTAGCGGTCCCTCACTAAAACAGGCCATGAAAGGGTTAAATTATAAAAAAATATTGATAAAATTACACATCATTCATTAGAAGACACCTAACCCTAAGCAACAAAAAATATATATTGTAATACCTTTTAACTTTTAACCATTTTAACTTTATCATGGTGTGTGTTTGAAAACAAGGTACAAAAAATGTCCCTAACAGGAGGACGTTAGTCATTTCTAACAGGATGTCAGGGTTAAGATGAGTGTTGGTCCCCAGCGGACTTATTTAACTTTATTTCTTATGTAGTATAATCTCAATAAAATATTAATCATTATTTTAAGTGCTGCAGCATTATATTTTTTTTATAAGGAACTTAACGTTACCTGCGGTCGAGTCGGCCGCTGTCAGGTCGCTGTGCTGGAGGCAGGACTGCTGTGTAGCTGCTGCCAGTAGCTGCTTGTTAGCCTAGCCTTGCTGATTAGCCTTATGCTAGCTCAGTTCGGCGCGGTTAATTAGCGTTCAGTTGGCAGGATCTCGGCCGGCTTACCCGTAGAGTTATCGCCTCTCCTCCAAATATGGAAAGTACACGCCCACTAAAATCCAAGATGGCACAGTCCAAATGCCCGTAGTAGAGGCACAAAACAGACTCCCCCAAACCATACAGTCTATGCCCCAAACCAATGGGTGACGTCACGGGTGCAACCTCCATTCTTTTTACAGTCTATGATCGGACTGTTTAGTTGTGATGCTACTGCAGTAATTATGGTAGGATTATGGATTTGATTGGGCTGCCGTAATTTAGTGCAACTTAATTTAAAAGGTGGATTGCTTTCCCTGACTACGGTCCACTGCTGTAATGCTCCCGGTGGGGTAGGACGGCGAGCAGAGGACGGAGCTAAACAGCCACAGTTTAGCTCTGTCCTCTGCACAGCTGTTCCACAGCATTACCCGGGTAATGTTGTTCCTCATAGCGTCACACACACTGCCCTGCATGAGCACAGCACAAGAAGCAAAACGCTCATCCAATGAATGCACTTTTTGGAATGTAATTTAGAAAGAAAGAGACTATATAATATTTTGTCTCCTCATTTTTGACAAAAAAAGAGAGATTTTATTTAAGTTTTTATTTAATGAAGAAGATTTAGTCTCGTCTTTTTTCGTCAACAAAAATGTGTGTTAATTTAGACACAGTCAGTGTTTACAGACATTGGTGCTGTCTTGTCATCATCTCATCTTAGTCATGGAAAAAATGGTCCTTGTTGAGTATTTTTCGTCTAGTCTTGTCTGACAAAATTAACACTACAGCAGATATAAACTCACCGTCAGGCCGCTCCACCAAGGAACTCCCAGGATGACCACCTCTGTGAACTCAGTGAAGTGCAGAGGAATGGAGTAGGACATGATCATCAGCCCCAACATAACCTGACTCACCTAACACACACACACACACACACACAAACACACACACACACACACACACCACATGCGTTTTAGTTCATTTTGACTAATATTACAATATTTATTATGATGCAACTGTTTGACCTCCTGCCTTTGGGGAGGCGATACAGATGTATCAAAGCAAGGACAAACAGACTCAAAAATAGCTTATTCCCCAAAGCCATGTGCACTGTGTTTATTCCATACGCATAATTAATGAAAACACACAAATATGCAATATTGTTTCGGATCACAACATCACTCAAGAAATTAAATTAACAGAGAAATGAACAACATAGGCTACAAAAGTGCAGCCGCAACGAGAAGTGCAAACAGCTAACTGGCTGTAAAGTGCACACACTAATGATTTGGATCACAACATCATAAGGTCAAAAATTGAATTAATAATTAATAATATACAAAGCCACAGCGAGAAGTGCAAACACCCTATGCCTGTTAGCGCGTAAAAGGAACTGGCTCATCACAATCTAGGTGATTATATTACTACTGAAAACAAACGTCCTGCTGTGTATTCATTACACTGTAACAAATGAAATGTCACATCACATCAAATGTATCACAACCAGTCTATGATGGCAAGGCTGTTGGGATTGTCTTTTCTCTTGTGGGAGCTGTGACACCAACCTTTGTGCACAGGGCCGCTGCCTTGCTCAATATGGCTTTTAGGCCCGTGATGACCGAGTGTGCGAGGTCAGTGGCAGTCTTCAGCAAAAGATCGGAGGACTGTGTCAGATATGAACTTTGCAGTCCGAAAAAGATCCTCAAACAGGATAAGGTGGAGGATGAATTGACCATCAATGAGTGAGAGTAATGACCATGTATCAGTGGATCTGCGTTGATTTCGTTGCGCCTTAATGTCATTTAAGGTTGCAATGAAGGGCGGGAAGGGTTTTTTGCACTGCCCACAGCGAGTAGTACTGGCAGGATCTGTAAAAGTTTCCCTGGTTGATAGCCATGTCCCTGGTTCACAGTCGTGTCATTCTCTGTGTCTCCTCTCTGGAATGCAGTGAAATGCATCAAGTCATCACTGCTCTCATATACTCTCTGTTCTCTCGGACTATTTTTGCATGTCCATCATTCAGAGCATTACATATTGTTGAGCCAGACTCTTTCTGAATAGTCCACTTATTCCACGCTGCCATTGCATGTTTATGCTCCACACTAGCATTGTGTGTTTTGAATGAACTTGTCGTCTTCTTCCAGTTCTGGAAGCGCAGCAGGGAACATCCTCCACTATTCATAGGGGATGAATGTGTGGAAAGGGTTCAGAACTTCAAATTTCTTGGCATCCACATCTCCAATAACTTCACCTGGTCTGTTAATACCACGGCTGCGGTAAAAAGGGCTTAACAACGCCTGCATTTCCTGAGGCTTCTGAGAAGGGACGGTCTGAATAGATAGCTGCCCTCAATCAATCAATCAATCTTTATTTGTATAGCGCCAAATCACAACAGAGTTATCTCAAGGCACTTTACACACAGAGCAGGTTCTAAACCGAACTCTTCAGGTTTTAACTTTAAAGAGACCCAATGTTCCCACATGAGCAGCACTTGGCAACAGTGGCAAGAAAAAACTCCCTTTTAACAGGAAGAAACCTCAGGCAGAACCAGACTCAGAGTGGGCGGCCATCTGCCTCGACCGGTTGGGGTTGAGAGGAGAGAAATGAAGGATAGAGGAGAGAAGCACACTGAAAATCAACAATGAAGCTAGAAGGTTCGGGACTGGAATCTGTCATCCGGACGTCTACAGGCCCAGAATACCTGTGAGACGAGAAAGCACAGACAACCACTCTGCTGGTGGTATTCTACCGTTCTGCCATTGAGAGCATACTGGCCTACTGCATCACAGTCTGGCATACTGGCTGTTCTGCGATGGACAAGAAGGCTCTGCAGAGGGTAATAAAAACTGCCCAAAAAATCTGGCCTACTGCATCACAGTCTGGCATACTGGCTGTTCTGCGATGGACAAGAAGGCACTGCAGAGGGTAATAAAAACTGCCCAAAAAATCTCTCCCCTCCCTTGATGACATTGCCAGTAGCCACTGTCTCAGTAGAGCCTCAGCCATCATCACAGACTCTACACATCCTGGTCACCATCTATTCCACCTTCTGCCCTCTGGGAGGCGCTACAGATCACTCAAAACCCAGACTACCAGATTCAATCACAGCTTTTTTCTTACAGCAATACGCACCCTGAACAGACTCAAGTAACACAAGCAAAGTATTACTCCTTCCGTGCAATACCATATTTCATTGACTCTTCACATGCAATATTCTTGTTTTTATACGTGCAATATTGTTTACATTGATTTTTATTTTATTTATTCTTGTTTATTTATTTATGTTTGATCATTGTGGCTCCTAACAGAGCAGCACTTTTAATTTCGTTGTATCCATCCATCCGTCCTCTTCCGCTTATCCGGGGTCTGGTCGCGGGGGCAGCAGCCTAAGCAGGGAAGCCCAGACTTCACTCTCCCCAGCCACTTCGTCCAGCTCTTCCCGGGGGATCCCGAGGCGTTCCCAGGCCAGCCGAGAGACATAGTCTCTCCAGCGTGTCCTGGGTCTTCCTCGGGGTCTCCTACCGGTGGGACGTGCCCTGAACAACTCACCAGGGAGGCGTCCAGGAGGCATCCTGATTAGATGCCCGAGCCACCTCATCTGGCTCCTCTCGACGCGGAGGAGCAGCGGGTCTACTCCGAGCTCCCTCCTGATAACTGAGCTTCTCACCCTATCTCTAAGGGAGAGCCCAGCCACCGTACGGAGGAAGCTCATTTCTGCGATCTTGTTCTTTCGGTCACTACCCAAAGCTCATGACCATAGGTGAGGGTAGCAACGAAGATCGACTGGTAAATCGAGAGCTTTGCCTTTCGGCTCAGCTCTCTCTTCACCACGATGGATCTGTGCAGAGTCCGCATTACTGCAGACGCCGCACCGATCCCTGTCGATCTCCCGCTCCATCCTTCAATTACTCATGAACAAGACCCCGAGGTACTTGAACTCCTCCACTTGAGGCAGAATCTCATCCCCGACCCGAAGAGTGCACTCCACCCTTTTCCGGTTGAGGACCATGGCTTCGGATTTGGAGGTGCTGATCCTCTCCCGGCCGCTTCACACTCGGCTGCGAACCGATCCAGTGAGAGCTGGAGGTCACGGTCTGATGAAGCCAACAGGACCACATCATCTGCAAAAAGCAGTGACCCAATCCTGAGGTCACCAAACCGGACCCCCTCCACACCCTGGCTGCGCCTAGAAATCCTGTCCATAAAAATTATGAACAGGATCGGTGACAAAGGGCAGCCCTGGCGGAGTCCAACCCTCACTGGAAACAAGTCAGACTTATTGCCGGGTTGCCGGTACCTGTCCTACAGGCCAAAAAGGCCCTATAGGACTCCTTCTTCAGCTTGACGGCATCCCTCACCACCGGTGTCCACCAGCGGGTTCGGGGATTGCCGCCCCAACTGGCACCGACCGCCTTGCGGCCACAGCTCCGGTCAGCCACCTTAACAATGGAGGCACGGAACATGACCCACTCAGACTCGATGTCCCCCGCCTCCCCCGGTACGTGGTCGAAGCTCTCCCGGAGGTGAGAGATGAAACTCTCTCTGACAGGAGACTCTGCCAGATGTTCCCAGCAGACCCTCACAATGCGTTTGGGCCTGCCAGGTGTGACCGGCATCCTCCCCCACCACCGCAGCCAACTCACCACCAGGTGGTGATCAGTTGACAGCTCCGCCCCTCTCTTCACCCGAGGGTCCAAGACATGCGGTCGCAAGTCCGACGACATGACTACAAAGTCAATCATCGAACTTCGGCCTAGGGTGTCCTGGTGCCAAGTGCACATATGGACACCCTTATGCTTGAACATGGTGTTCATTATGGACAATCTGTGACGAGCACAGAAGTCCAATAACAGAACACCGCTCGGGTTCAGATCGGGGGGGCAGTTCCTCCCAATCATACCCTTCCAGGTCTCACTGTCGCTACCAACATGGGAATTGAAGTCCCCCAGCAGAACGAGGGAATCCCCAGAGGGAGTGTTTTCCAGCACCCCCTCCAAGGAGTCCAAAAAGGCTGGATACTCTGAGCTGCTGTTTGGACCATAGGCACAAACAACAGTCAGGATCTGTCCCCTCACCCGAAGGCGGAGGGAGGCTACCCTCTCGTCTATCGGGGTAAACTCCAACATACAGGCACCAAGCCGGGGGGCAATAAGTATTGCCACCCCTGCCTGGCGCCTCCCACCAGTGGCAACTCCAGAGTGGACGAGAGTCCAACCCCTCTCGAGGAGACTGGTTCCAGAGCCCTTGCTGTGCATCGAGGTGAGGCCGACTATATCTAGCCGGAACTTCTCAACCTGATGCACCAGCTCAGGCTCCTTCCCCACCAGAGAGGTGACGTTCCATGTCCCTAGAGCTAGCTTCTGCAGCCGAGGATCGGACCGCCAAGGTCCCCGCCTTCAGCTGCCGCCCAGCTCACACTGCACCCGACCCCTTTGGGTCCCCCTGTGGGAGCGGGGTCCCATGTCCCTTCTCCGGGCTGTGCCCGGCCGGGCCCCATGGGCGAAGGCCCGGCCACCAGTCGCTCGCCTCTGGTTTCCTCCTGGACATTGACAGTGGTGGCATGCAAAGCAGAAAACATAACCTTTGTAATAGAATATTGCAGACATTTGTAAACCTCATACCATCCACGATTGAAGTAGTGATCCAGCTGTCCAACTTGGCTGGATAACGCCAAAGAAGAGGCTGCCTTGGTTCATCAACAGGTGGCTGGCTTAAATCAGAGGGAGCAGTGTCTGTGTCAGCAGTGTAGCTAACGGGGGCTATAGAACAGCTGGCAGCGATGAACTGCTCTGGTGCTCCTTCAGGTCCTGGCTCACAAGTTCCTTTCTCAGATTCATTTTTCGAATCTCCCTCTTCTTTGTCTCCCTGCGAGACTGGGTCTTCATTTGCACTCTTTTTTTTCTTGATCACAAAACGATCCATTGCAATGGACTGTAGGCTAGCTAGCCTTAGCCTAACGTGCGAATAAAGGTAACTGGGGCGATAATCACTCAACCCCTAGTCCGTAGTTGATTTTGTTACCATAATGATTTTGTGTTTTGACACTGAGATGCACCCCAGGCCAATCAGGAGATGAATCTGGCAATACACAAGGAATTGTCCCGTTGCTTCCAATGGCCAATCTGTGTCTGGTTAAAATGTTCCCCTCGCATCCAGTTGTTATATGATAATGTTATTAATGAGTAAAACTGAAGAAACTGGTGTACATCAGAAAAGTGTATTTTCCAAAATGTCAACTTTTCTTTAAAGATGAGCAAAACTCAATCATCTTTGACCCTATACAAAACATCCACTCAGATCTACAATTCTTTTTGGTTGTCGTATGATAATGTATAAATTAGACATACACAGTTCAAAACTCACCCCCAGACATCTAGGCTCTCCTCTCTGGATGGCAGTACGCAAAGCCTGCTGTCTGTTGGTCAGCTTGACAGCATTCAGATCCTCTAGCACCTGCACCGTCAGATCCCTGGAGACTGCCACTGCCATCACCTACAGAGGACAGCAGAGGTCACCTTCCATATCATAGGTCTATGTACTGCAGAGGTGTCCAAACTATTCCATGAAGGTCTATGTGGCTGCAGGTTTTCATTCCAACCAAGCAGGAGCACACCAGGCTTGAGTCATTTAATTCAACTGATCTCAGTCTTCAGACAGTTGATTGGTCGAATTGTATGCTCTTGATTCTTGATTGGAATCAAGAGCATATAATGGAAAAGCACAGGTATAACTAACAAACTAACATAACACTTTGTTCCATTTACTTCACACAAACTTTGTTTAGATTTAGGACATTTTTAGATACCTCCTCAGGGTTTCCCCCAGAAAACTTGCTAAGCCTGGTGGTAGTTTGGAAGGGTGGCCTACTGCCGGTGAAGCATGTTTCTTTTTTTTTGTGACAGGGGCCTGACACAGGCCAGCAACTGACTGGTAGCAGTGTCCTGTAGATAACAGATTGATGACATAGTAAAATTCAGAGGGTGTGATTCCATACTGCCTTGCATTAAATCAATGTTAAAAGTTGACTGGAAATTTAAAAGAAATACTGTAATAATCAATGTAATCATGTGTTATTATAAGACATTTATTGACAATAATTAAGCACCAACTATAGTCTCACAAAAGCACTACTCTTGAAGTACTGTTCAACACCAATGTTTTAATACAAAAAATACAATTAAAATAAATACGTTTACCCTTAATAACTTAAAGTAAAATCCTGATGGCACGTGAATTTAATACAAGCCTCGTAATGCTGGTCTAATTGTAAGATAAATAACAAATGGAAAAAAAACCCCTCAAAAATCAACCAAGAGATTCAGACTGATCACTCTAAAGCCAAAGAGGACAGAGGCTCACTGATATTAAGAGGTATTATTTGGCTCTCCTACTTTTTTGTGGTACATTGTATGTTGGATCACTACATCTCATCCTTCTGGGTCTCTAAAAGAATACTTCCAGGGCTTTCTGGTAGTCCATCTCAGCTACGGGGGATTTATTTTGATCCTCAGGCAGGCAGCAAGGCTTTTCAATCCGTGTATCATTGATTCTTTCCATTTTTAATTGACAATCAAAAATCAAATAATGAAAAATTGACTGGTTATTTTGTTTTTTCTTATAAAAAATGCCTGGTTTTTCATATTTCAATTTTAGGGTTTCAGATCAAAAATACGAAATGGAAAAACGGGCAACAGGACTGAATTTGATTTTAATATTTAATTGGTCGGCCATGGTATTGTTTCGAGGATCAAAGTGTGTGACTCTAAAGGAGGACTTGAGAATGTGAATGCAAATGATATCTTACACCATAAATTATATTGAAAATATTGAAATTTGATGAAAAAAATCTCAATCGATGTGAATATTAGGTTACTTTGAAAGAAGAAAAACTATAACATATATTAAAATGTTCTTGCATTGAAAGCGGAAGTGGACGTGTAGCTTGTTACACAGTGTGCAGCTTGACGTGCAGCTTGACGTGCAGGCTGCAGCGGAAGACTGGAGGGGGGAGCTGAGGCAGGTAAAAGGTGTTTATGTGTGACGGGGTCAGTTTAATGTTTTGTTTTGCTGTGATTTAATTGTTTTGTTGAAATTTCACATGGTGATCCTTTTTTCGAGCTGACCTTGAACGTCCCACAGCCGACAGACAATCAGCGCAACAAGCCACAGCTGGCAGCTTGCGCAGGTATGACCTTTTTTATTTCAGGCCAGAGACGCCAGAGCGGGAGAGATGAGCCAGAGACGAAGGAAGGCCAGGGAGAAGGCCAGAGACGGAGGAGATGAGGAACCAGCCGGAGAACCAGCATGCCACCAAGAACCTACCATCGCAGAAAGATCCTCCTACCTGAAGTGCAGCGGCCCGTGTCTGTCGGCGTAACAACTCCAGCCTGGGTGAATGACGTTCAGTTATCACCCAGGATAAGTGTGAGTGTTAATTCGCAAATCTAAAATGCAGACACTGAGAAGGCCGGCTGTAGGGTCAGGCAGAGGAGGGAGAGAGGGCGTAGACTGGTGTGTCGATAGAGGGCTGGCGGTTGTGTTTTACGTCTACAGGTGGAGTACCGGACCGAGGGAACAAGTGGATCCAGAGAAGGCGGCATCCAGTCTGGAGAAGGATTCCTCCAGGATGGTCCGGATCCAGGAAAAGACTTTGGACTATGTTTTATAATAAATCCTGGTGAACTTTCTATTTTTTTGGTGGTTTTTTAACTCTGCTCCGTCCTGATAAAAAGAACCTGTAGCCTATCTGTAATTATGGAGTCCTAAGCTCCTCAACTTAGGTGGCGTTGTTGGCAACATTTTAAACTAAATTATTGTTTTGGCTTTTAACCCAAACAAACCACGTGACATATGAATGTGTGGGGATGACCAATTAAATATTAAAATCAAATTCAGTCCTGGTGCCCGTTTTTCCATTTCTTAATTTTGATCGGAGCCTAAAATTGAAATATGAAAAACCAGGATTTTTTTCGTTTTTGGTGTTGTAATAAAAAGCAAAAAACAAAATAACCTGTTAATTTTTCATTATTTGATTTTTGACTGCCAATTAAAAATGGAAAGAACGAATGCTACACGGATTCTTTTCCCTTGCAGCCTGTTTTTTGATTTATTAAAGTGAAAACAAAATCAGTGTATTATCCTGTTCTAAACAGGTACCGCTATAGCTTATTGAAAGAATGAAGTAAGTGACTTCCTGTTGCCAGTAGGGGGCGCTATGACTGTCACTAAATTTGAGACTGTACATGTGTTCAGATCAGGATGCTGAACAAACATATGAAATTTGGAAAAGCTCAGACCATGTGGAGTCAAGTTATGAGGGTTTGAATTTTCATGGCGAGACATCGAAATTCGCCGCGTCACCACAGCAACCAGGAATGACGGGAAAAAAAACTTTTGATAACTTTTCATCTCCAAAGTCTCAAGATGACTCTGTGAATTTGAAGTGGATGGGATGAAATCTCTAGGACAAGTTCGTTCAAATATGAGGCCTGGAAATGACCAAAAAAGTCACCAAAATTGTGCATTTTTCCCAAGATGGCCAACTTCCTGTTGGACTTAGGGTATGGGTCCAAATGGCATTTTTGTGCGTCTGGAGATGATACATAAACATATCGAATTTCATTCTTCTATGTCAATCGGGAAGGCTGAGGTTCAATTTTGAAATATTCAAGGGGGGCGCTATTGAGCCGTTTAGTCACGCCCATCCCATTGAAGTATATAGAATGTTAAATGAACCCACTCCAGATGTGTGTGTTGAGTTTTGTTACCGTGGAGGTATCCTTTGCTCCTGAAAACTGTAATCGTGTTTCATGGCGTTGAATGTGTTGTCATGGCAACAGTATTTGATGATGGGTCATGAGCTGCAGAATGTAGCATTACCAAGGTCTTATGTCTCCGCTGAGTCAATTTCAGGTGTAAATACTTACGATTATGGGAGTAATTAGTGAAGGAATGACGCAAGTGACTTCCTGTTGCCAGTAGGGGGCGCTATGACTGTCACTAAATATGAGACTGTACATGTGTTCAGACCAGGACGCTGAACAAGCATATTAAATTTGGAAAAGCTCAGACCATGTGGAGTCAAGTTATGAGGGTTTGAAATTTGAAGTGGATGGGATGAAATCCCTAGGACTAGTTTGTTCAAATATGATGCCAAATTCGGCATTAAAATCAATAATTTGATTCAAAATGGCCGACTTCCTGTTGGTGTTAGGGTATGTCTCCAAGAGACTTTTTGGTGCGTCTTGACATGATGAACATGTGTAGCTACCGAGTTTTGTTTCTCTATGTCAATCTGTGGCGAGGGGCTCGATTTTATTGATTTTGCAGGGGGCGCTACAGAGCCATTCTGCGATGCCCATTTATGCAAACTATAAAATATACAATTTTTCGCCGGGTCTGGCATGCATGCAAACTTTGGTGAGTTTTGGGGCACATTTAGGGGGGCAAAAAGGCTGTTACTTTGTCATTGCAGAGTCACGAGGATCATTGCAAAAATGATCATATAAATCATATTCAGTATAGTCTAATTTCCAAAGACAGGGCTAAACAAAGTCATCAGATATTCCAAGCACAAAGGCTGTGTCCCAATTTGGTCCAAATTGCGAGGCTGCATCCTCGAAGTGCGCATTTCGAGGCCGATTACGTCACAACGCCGTGCGAAGGCTGTCCCAATTCGAAGACTCCTTCAAATGCAGCCTTGAAATGCGGCCTTCTTTTCCCTCTTTTTCGAGGATGCATCGCTACTATCCTTCGCGGCCTCCCAAATCCCAAGATCCTTTGCGCGGCGCTGTTCAGTGCCGCGAAAACACAACAATGGCGACACCAACAGGTGAAGACTTTTCATTCAAGTGTAAGTATTGGTTTGTTTTATTTAATTATTTTTTACTTATTACTACTTATACTTTTATACTTTTACTAATTACTTATATTTTATTACTTGACTTATATCTTATATATATATATATAAATGGACTAAGATGAACAAATTTAGATTTTAATGAAGAGCTACGTTTGGGATTATCACTATTATATGTTATACTTCATTATTATCATTATTATGATAATTTTTTGCTATATTAGAACCCTTTTGTCTGTTGACATAGTAAAAAAAAAACATGTTTTACATTACATTTTGTTTTATTTTTGTTTTAGGGAGCAAGGAGCAAACCGAGCTCCTGATTAAACAAAGAGGGGAAAATGACCATCTATTCACTGATGTCCATTTTTGTACATCTTTGCATCCCTGTGTTGATGTGATCTTGTGTTTACCTTTTCTCTTGCTTCCCTCTGTGTTTAGAGCAATACTGGAAAAGATTGGGCTGGAGGGGAAGGTCCAGCCCTACCAGGCCAAAAAAAAAATGGGACAATTTAAAAAAATAAAAATAAAGTAGGTAGCCTACAGGTTTGGATTAGTTTTACTGTTACTAAATACTTTTGCTGAAAATTGCTGACATGATTGATTTCCACTGCCTTAGGATTGCAAATATCCAGGGACAGGGGAGGGGGCCAGCAGCAAGCCCACTGCTGGCACTTGGCCGTGGTTTGTCCTCATGGATGAGGTACTGGGGCAGAGGCCATCTATTGCCCCCCCCTGTCCTCATTGCCTCCATCCGTGAGGACACACCAGGGCCAAGTGCCGCAGTGGGTGAGCAGGAGAGTGAAGAGGAGGAGGAGAAGGAGGAGGAGGAGGACCAGCCAGGGCCCAGGAGGAAGAGGAGGAGGGAGGATGACCTCCTTGACCTCATAAAGGAGGACATGAGAAGGCAAAATGAGGCAGAGGAGAGGAGGGAGCAGGAGGGGAAAGACAGGATGGAGAGGCTCTTCTCTCTCCTGGAAAAAGTAATAGAAAAATAAATATACATCTATATAGATGTGCTTAATTTGATTTTATTTATGAACTGTGTTTATTTATGATTTTTATTTATTTATTATTTGATTGTGAAGATTTTGATGTTTTATGTTGTTATTAAATAAAAAATATTGTTCATTGTTACACGTCTATTCCATTTAGTATTTACAACTTCAGTACAATTTATAACAGGGTTGCATAAAGTGCTACTGTTCAGGAAGAACAAGGGATTAAATATTTTCTTTTATTATCAAGTGATGAAACATTTCACTATTTACAAAAATTACATCAGAAATAACTATTTACAGATTATTATTATTTTATTATTCTTTCTCTTGTGTGTTTTCCTTCTTTCTTTCTTTCTTTCTTGTGTGTTTTCCTTCTTTCTTCTTCTTTCTTTCTTTCTTGTGTGTTTTCCTTCTCTCTTCTCCTTTCCTTTATTCTTCTCCTTTCTTCTCTCTTATAATTTTGTCAGCTTTTTCACCGTCTTTTCGGTCGAGACGTCTTTCTCGTCTTATGGGCGGGAACAGCTGGTGACGCAACCAGGAAATGCCTCGAAGGCTAGACCGTCTCATTTAACAACGGTTGATGCGTCCTTCGGAGGTTCCTCAAGGCTGCACCCTTCGAAGGCCGCAAAGGCCGCGTCCTTCGAGGATGCAGCCTCGCAGTTGGGTCCAAATTGAGACACAGCCAAAGAGACATCACGTAATTGTCATGCCTGATTCCACTACAAATGTGATGTTGCTCTACAGTGCCTCCTGGTGGTATTTTGCAAGGTGCTCTTTTATTATGAAAGTCCTTGTTTTTATTGGTATCACGGTCATGTGATTAGGGTCTTAGATGAGAGCAGTCATCGTGTTTGTTTTTTTGTGTGACAATGTGCCACTGCCTTGTAATCCATCGCATCTGTCGCTGTTGAGCCTTGGAGAAGCTTTGTTTTTTCACAAGAAAGAAAGATTGTTCCTGGCATTGTTAAGTACGGCGACAAAGATCCTCAGTAAACAGACTTCAACTTACTACACGTCTGAGTCATCTTTCACCTTTCCAGCAACAAAGTGTTTAGCTATCTGTCACTCCGTGAAGCCTCGCACGTAGGGGACAGAATAACAAACTACACTTCTTTTGGCCACAGTTGCAATAATTACGTAATAACAAACGTTAAACTTTCTAAGACACATAGCTTTGCTATAATTGCGGACGTACGTGATCGTCCGCCAGAATCAGATTCTGGCAATCATTTTTTGGCACGACACCTATCTCTGTCATCAATCGAGCATCAGCAGCACCGTGTGTGCGTGCGTGTGTCGGTGTCAGTGAAAACATGGAGCAGAGCTTCATTGATTTGGGGTTTCTCTCAATTAATAAGCGGAACGGATCTAGTAATGTAGCTCTGACACAGCACTCTGGATAGACTGATGTACTGATTGTAGACATGGTAAAAGTGTAATTAATTTAAAAAGATATTTCAGTTTTATTTATTACAGCGTGACAAATAGCAGGGTGGCGTGAGTGTGTGTGAAAACGGTCATTTGCGTGACTCTCACTCTGATTGTGTGAGAGTTGACAGCTCTGTAACAGTCCACTTACATTATGACAAAAAACTTTGTGCAGTGCTATTGTTGCTGCTGTAACCGTGCGGTAGGAGGAGCTGATCAGTCTAAATAGATGTTAAACATTTATGCAAGCCCTACGGCGATGCTGAAGTTAGCTTACGATTCGCCAGCCCCGACTGTTTGCCCACTAATTGTCTGGTTTTTGTGACACTTCTTGATGTGAAAACATTTTAGATATTTTAGGTAAGACATCAACTTTGTCTGAAACCTATTATTGTGTTTGTGAAACTTTTATTTTATTTGTGAAAATGCTAAAGGGAAAATTTCACCGTTTTTGTTCAATATGTCTAGACCTCATTAGACCAGGTCCAGATTAAAAACCACTGGCCCTAGACTTCTCAAATCTGGACTAGATTATCCTACAGGCCCTGAAGATTCATAAAAACACAGTCCCAATCAACATTACCAATTAACAAGACTTTAAAAGAGCAGCGTTTAACACAAGACCCTGCCCCACTGATTAAAATAATTGACGGTATGTTTCGGCTGTTGTCTAATTATGAGAAAGTAAAAATATAATGCCTACCTTTTTCTGTCGGGATATGTCAATATGTTGTTGTCTTATTCCGACTACTCCTTGTCTTTTGACGTGTCTCTCCTTTTTGCAGGCGGGTTTATATTTATCAGAACGAGAGCTATGGACCTGCCAAGCTCCTCCTTTGCTTCCTCTCCCTGCATGAAATCATTGCTTAGTCGGAATCTTTCAATGTTAGAAGTTTGGTGTGAAGGGCAGTAAGACTCCGTTTTTCCGATGTGAAAAACTCAATATCGTTTAAGACATCACTCGCAAACTTTCGTTAATGTAAGTATCCCACTGCTGTTTTTTTTTAATATTATTTTCCAGTGTTATTGTTTAAGTAGGGCAGTATACTTTTTCAAAAATACTTTTTTGGCAGTGATTATGAGGTTAAGTGCGTAAAGTTTAATTTTACCAAGGCGTTTACATTTACATCAGATACTAATATGAATATTCTCATTTTCGATAGTGTCACAGTTTTATGGGACAGTATGTGTTGGATAATTTAACACAAGTGTCGTGTCTTTTTGTGGTAAGTGATTATCTAAGGACATAAGAATACTGTCCCATATATCTACCCATATTCACCCTGTCTATACCTGTTTTCATCCTGTCTTTTCCATATGCACCCTGTCTGTACCTGAATGCAAGTCAAGTCAAACAAATGTTATTTAGGTAGCACTGAATCACAATAAAAGTTATCTCAGGGCAATAAAACTAGGTCAAGCCTAGCTTTTTTCAGCAGGCGAAATGAAACCAGTAACAGAAGGTCACCTGCAAAACAACAAGGCACAAAACTGTGCGGAAGATGTTAGAAGTTGGTCATATGCATTAATGGGGTACGAATATGAGGCAGAGGAAGAGAGAGGAGCACAGTGAAAAGTCCCCTGGCAGTCTGAGTATATACCAGTTTAACTAGGGGTATGCCTCCTGCACTCAAACTGGAAGATGGTTCTACAATGGGATGAGCCTGATGGTTGAAGGATGTCCCTTCAATTCCTTTTTAGAGACTCTAAGAATCACAAATAAGTCTACAAGCTGGGAGCACAGTGATCTAGTAATAGGGTACTAAGAGCTCTTTAAGATATGATGATGCCTGACCATTAGGGGGTTTGTAGGTAAAGAAAATGTTTTCTATTCTGGATTTTAGAGTGAGCCAGTGCAGAAAAGCTTATTTTTTGTCAGTATATATGCAGCTGCATTTTGGAACAACTGGACAGTTTTTAGAGATTTATTGGGGAAGCCTGATAAGGAAAAGCAATAATCCAGCCTAGAAGCAAGTGTGTGTGTGTGTGTGTGTGTGTGTGTGAGAGAGAGAGAGTGAGAGAGAGAGAGAGAGAGAGAGAGAGAGAGAGAGAGAGAGAGAGACTGTGCATTAGATTGGATCCTGATAGCAGGTTGGCACATTGCATTGCATTTGAGTGGTTGTAAGACTGGAAAGGCACCATATGCTATACTATATGCAGTCCATTTCCCTCTATGCTCCGTCTGTACTCTAATCCCATACCTGTATATATCCTATGATACTTGTATGCATACTAACTTCATCGTTAATTCATTTCAAACTCAACTTGACCCTGTTTTAGTCCCCACTGCTTTTTACTCTCTGCTTTCTACTTCTCCTTCGCTTCTCTTCTCTTCCTCCCACCACATCTGCATCTCATCCAGCAGCATTCCTGTCTTTCCCAAGAGGATTCTGACATGTGGTTTTGATGAACACACTCACACACACTTTGTTTGCTTTTTTTCCTCTCTTTTTGTACCTTATTCTGTTTGGTATTTCTCAATCCCCCTTTCCCTGTCCAAACAAATACACACAAAGCAAACACACATGAATCCATTTGCACATATACAACACACATACTATTTAGTTTTATTGGTCTCCCACTGTCCTTTTGCACTCTGCAGCAGGATGTTGTAGGATCATGTGGTCTGTCACTGTTGTTCTTTGGGTCTATTCATGTCTTTTCTTTCCTTGTGTCCCAGTTTCTCCGACACTCTGCTCAAGATGTACAGTTTTCAAACATTGTGTAGTAATTATATCTTCTTTTTTTTTCTTTTTTTTTTTACAAATATCTTATTACCCCAGTGACATTTTTGTCATGATTTTGGAGATATTGCACTGATCAGGTACCCTAATACATGAGCTTGTGCTATTACTTACTTTTGATGATGGGATCAAGTGAGTTTTACAATTGCAGGGTCATGGAAAGTCATGGAAAGTAAATTGTATAAAAAAGTATATTGCACACTTGCCCAAAATTACAGAAGGTAACATGGAAGAAAGAGGAAGCACTTTGAAAAACAAATCCGATTTTACCACTTTTAAGAATATAGTGTTAAAATGGACAAAAAAACTTTTCTGGCTAGAACACATGTTAAGGGGTTAAATATTAATACTGGGTAGGTTGTATGCTTGTACCAGAAAGTGTCCCACAAAGTTTTAATATCAGTTTTGGCCCCTAGACTAAAGTCAACTAGAGTTCACTTTGCTGGTGATAGCAGTGAAGTAGTGAAATTCAGTAAAAAAATAAAATAAAAAAAAAGGTATTCGTGCATTTATTGTAATCTAGAGTGGTATATGATTTGATTAAAACAAAAATGGCTCAGGGGTAACCTCCTATCCATTTCACTCCAGATTATTTCAACTGTTGTATCTTGACTTAGTTTCCTGTTTTGTAGTATGTCTTCTGAGGGGGCGATGCCAGCAGCTGAACCCAGGTTACACCGACTCTCCTCCTGGTTTGACCCTGAAACTGCTGCGGTGAGATTAGAACACTACTCAGTCTGAGTGGAGTCAATTTTATTTGAGTTTAAAGTCTAACTAATAAATATATTATTATTGAGTGAGGTGTAATACCAACTGTCTACATCCATATAGGTAGTGACCATCCTCCTGGGGCTGTTCCAGGTGCTGCTGTCTGTCCCACTTGCTTATGCTGACCAAACTCTGCCAAAACTCTTCATACTGCCACTTGTCCTAGGAATTGTAGTATGTACTTCATGATTCTTAGTCTTATTATTGGTAGTTTCAGACACCTAAAATACAGCAGCACATTTCTTATCGGACTGCGGCAGGCGTTGGATTTATCTTCATATTATTATCTTTCATTCTTTACAAAAGTATTTGTATTCAGATCTATATAATACAGTATTCACATGTCTACATACATCCAAAAGGTAACTGGTTGCTGTAGTCATTCCTCCTGTGCATACTAGCTACAAAGAGACACTTTCTTACAGCAATTCCAATGTTAGAGATAGAGGACAAAAACCCCAGCCCTCATTCAGATGTAAAAATGATAAAAGGGTTCAGCTGAAGCTAATATGAGGTTTCAGCGGTTTGACATAAAAATACTGAGTGAGTAGTTACTGACTTTCTGACATGGCTCAGCAAAAAAACACAAGAGAAGACAAAAAGAGGGAATACTAGGAATGATCAAAGCCATTCATAATTTCCAGCCCTACCTTAAAGCACAAAATCAATCCAAGCAGAAAATCACATTCAATTTTAGTGCCAAAATGGGTGAAATAATACCTTATGTAAAAATGTATTGTATGTGTAATGTGTATTGTAATGTGTAAGTGCACAAGATGAAATACTAGTCTCTGCATGCCTTTCTGTGACAGTGGCGCAGTTAAAAGTTGTGTGTGTATGTATGTGTGTGTGTTGCAGATTGTGGCAGGAGGATCATTCACCATGGCCAATGAGAGAAACCCCAGCAGACTACTGGTATGTTCATATTACACGCTAATCTAAATGTTCATGTTAGAGTTTTATCTAACCAGCAGTTGAAACAGGATCAAAATGAGTACCTTCTGTATTTTCATTCTGTCTGCCTACTTCATCACGAGACAACACGTTTCTGAAAATGTTTCTTTTAGCGTCTGATAAATTGACATCTCATATAAAATAAACCATATAATTTAATACTCACAGTCAACCCCTAATTGTGCTACCGTGATATTACTTTACTTGAAATAATACTGTCAGTATAATTATTTTATTCGACCAATGTTAACAGTAATTTATATTAAAAAAAAAAAACATCAGCTCCTTTATATTTTACTGCAGTACAGTCAGTGTTGGGTCTTTCAGAGTGCTACAGTGATGGATGTTGGCTGCCATCCACAGCTTCGTGGTTGTGCCTGCAGTAACGTCATTGGCCTGCTGGTGGCACTCCTTGCCTTCTGCCTCTACTGCTTCAGCCTCAGCACAGATCGCGAAGAACTTTGTGTACCTGTTTATTCTGACTTTGCTTTCAGAGCCTGTCCTGGGGAAATCCTCACGGTCAGTATGTTGCTTTCATCAAACTCTTGCTTTCCTTTCAGAAGTGAAGAAAAACAGAAACAGACAATATATGTTAAATGCTAAATGTTGGAGGGTTGGAAAGATAGAGAGATGGGTGAGATGATGATAAGGGGAAATTCATAGGCACATAGAAAATAATGTAAAGAGAACATGACTGTACCTCCACAGTTATGAAGTAAGGGATAATGATGGATTTTCCTGTCTCAATGATGTAGATAATCAGTCAGTTTAGTCACTGCTGTGTGTATGAATGTGTGATGTGTTTTCTTGATGACTATAGGCATACTGCTGGAGTGTGACACTGCTGCTGCTGGTCTATGACACTGGTGCTGTGGTCTTGCACTGCCTGCTGTCTATCTCTGCTCTCAAAGCACTTAAAACGGACTAATATCATACAAACACACACATGTACACACTGTACTGCAAAGTACATACAGTACCATACACGTTGAAAAGGAAAGCACTCATGATACAGGTCAGATGTTTTCTATTCAAAACCAAACGTATCCCTGTAATAGATAATAACCTAACCCTAACTTTTCACAAAGTGAGCTTTATCAACACACTGTCATCATTTTAACAATATACAATTCCAAAACAAATCCTTCTAGCAGACACCAACATGACAACTTGCACAACAGGTAACACATGATGTATTTTGTGTCTTTGAAGTTGTAAATTCCTTTGTGATCTCTATTTTTATGTTGTTTTAAACTGAAACCTATCCTTTAATTATGGAACTGGAGCCAGGACTCAATTAGCTTAGCTTAACATAAAGATTGGAAGCAGGTGGAAACAGCTAGCCTAGCTCAGATTATCTTGTCTTTATTATTTCATATTACATCTTTATTATTACAGATTTGTTATTGAGGTAAAAGTAAAAAGTAATCAAGTTACATTATATTGTGATACTTGGGTTAGTTTACGACTACATTTTGTACCAGAATATATTTTTAAAGTTAGCCTCCCAACCCAATTTAACAAACAATCAGATCAAAGACCAACCCACTTTTCCATAAGATTAGTACATCTTGGTCAATCTTATCAAACGCTGTGCTTAGTTCTAAGAGGAACTGAGACTCATCAGAGTTTAGTCTGTGGGTGCTGATTATTTTAGTAGGAACAGTTTCAGTGCTGTGGTTTGTTGTAAAGCCTGAGTGCAATTCCACCAGGATATTGTTTTCTTTAACAAAGGAGTTTATTTGCAATGAAACAATATTTTCAATTGTCCTACTAATGAATGGAAGGTTGGATGTCAGCCTGTAGCTGGACAAAGCGTTACTATCTAGGTTGGATTTCTTGAGTAAGAGTACAGTAGCTGTTTTGAAGACATCTGGGAAGATTTTTTGTTTGAAGTGATGTATTTATAATGTCCAGGACATAATTGGAAACACAACCACTTAAAAAATGCTGTAGGTACAGGGTCAATACATGAAGCGGGGGAATTATAATGAGTGAGTCTTGCAAAGCTCAGTTAATGTAATACAGATGAATTTTCCCATGGTCCCATTTACAAGACAACTGTGTTTACACCAGCAGGAATTCTGGCTCTAATTTGTGTTATTTTGTTACTAAAAAACAATGTGAGTTCCTTACATTTTGATGCAGATAACTGTTGGGGGTGTGGGCAGTATTCTCCCAGTATTCTCTATAATAATCTTGGAAAAGTAATCCTTTGGTGCCAGATGTACTGCTTTGTTACATGCAGTCATTGCCTATGGGTATATATTACAATGAACTGCAAGTCTAGTTTTCCTCCATTTTTTTCAGCTAAGATGACAATGCATTTTTGAAAATTTTACCTATGTTATTTAAATAACATGGTTGAAAACTGTTTAACTATGTTATTTTAATCACATTGTTATTTTCGACCATGTTTTGACCATAACATGGCTGAAAATTTCAACAGTGCATAAGTAATAATTCATAAACTCCACAGTTTACACATCATGTATAATGAAATCAAGTGGGACTTGTAGAGATAGTGATGAATATTTTGGTGGCTGATATAATGTACTGATGAGCACTGGCAAATCTAATAATGCTCTTCAGCTCAAGAGCGAGATATTCAAATGATGAAATATCACCCAAGTCCATATCACAGACAAACTACAATCTATTCTTCGTTCCTGTTTTGTCTGACCGATTAATTATTTGGAGGCCAGTTTTCAACTAAAAACATACATATATATATGCCGCTTTTTATGAATTATATGTTGTTTAGCAATTTTATAACAAATAAAATATAAATAAAATATTTTTAGAAAACGATTTGTATAGGAAGGGGTAACATATGACCAATATGAACATCTAAACTAGTCAACTCTATGATCATTTTAGAGGCAGCAAGTTGTTACAGCATTAAATGGTGGCCAAATATTGTTGGTCTGTATGCATGTTGTGGGAGGACAAAACAACAAACCCTTACAATATAAGATTATGCTTTATTCTGGTGTTGTTGTCATTTTCATCCACAGCCTGCATGTGCAAAACAGACAGCTTATTCAAATGTTGTCCACTTAAGATGTAATAAACTATTTCTAAGACCTATGGTGTTTTACCATACTGTCATCTATGGTCCTTCTGACAGGACTCACCTGCTACAAATGTTTCCATTACAGGGCCTGGGCAGTCACTCTTGGTGAAGACAGAACTCTTGATGATTTCTAGATATTATTATGTCTATCTTACTTTTCACACCACTGAGATTCTCATGCTGCTGGTACAAATGTCCATAAATGTGCATTCACCTGTATGTTTTTAGTGTTTTTACTTGCTACAAGATGTTCAGGAGAAAACCATAATACACTCTTTTAGCCATTAAAAGGCTGAATTTGTTCATAGAGAGCCTTAGATAGAGATATAGAGAGATTCTATCATTGGATTGTTTTAAATATAATTTTATATTGGTTGTATTTTCATCTTTCAAAGGTTCCATATGTATGATTGTGAAGCACATGTATTAATAAATGTTTTATTGTCAATTAATCAATGGGTCAGCCACTAATGTAACTTAAATGAAAACTCAGTTGCCTCTCACATTCTGTGATCTGATTTCTATTTGAAGTACCCGGGCTGGATTTTCCCATGAAAATTCAAAGGATGTGTTTTTATGCAGTCTTGAATGCCTTTCCTCTCTCCCAAAACTTCAACCAGCATAATGACACAACACAACAAAAACGGTGCTATACAACAAGAAAAACCCTGTGGATATTAGATCTGCAGCTAATGAGGAAGCTTGCTTCCTCTTTCAACCACAACACATTTCACAATAAAACACCACTGCCATGACCCCCTGCCCACTCCCAAGCACACCCAGCTAAAGCATTATTTTGTCTATTACCTCTTTTTTTCTTTTCATAGTCCAAAGGTGGTAACAAGCACACATTTCACAACAAAACTGTAATGTGTTGTTCCTCAGACACAGCCTGTTGCTTCCCAGCCACAGCACATCACTTCTGGGCCTATTGGCGTTCAGTTAACAAGGTTTGTTGTTAAAAAAAAAAAAAAAAAAGGTTGGCAATTTGGGTGCTTAATTTGGAACCAGTTTTCCTGTTTTGACAAAGAACTGGCTCTCAGCCCGAAAAAACGGTTCCAGAGTGGCACCTAGTCTTCGCTGGACAAGAAGAACAAACCAACCCAGCACTAGGTTCCAGTTGATGGAAAAGGGGTAACCTGGGGGCCAGGGTAAACTTACCAGGGTTTGGTGCTGATGCTTCTGTAGTTAAAAACATACTTGAATGAATACATACCATACATATTATATGTTAGGCTATGTGTTATATGGCTGTTTATGTATATGTTCAATTCTCCTGAAAACTGGTTACCTTGCAGGTAAAATGGCAGCCTGTTCTGCCATTTTACCTGCGAGGTAACCAATTTTCCACCAGTCATACAATCTCCATTCATAAATCCCAAATTTAAGAGGACTTGGCTGGAGGCCGAAGTTGAATTCCTGCCACAACACATTTAAACTGTATTAGCCATATGATTTTATTCAACTGCCTCCACCACCACTACCCACATTTCATCTCCATTCAGCCCACTTATGTGTTAGAATCTACTGTCAGCAAGTGTTATCTATTTCTTAGCAAGAATCTATGGAAGAAGGGTGCTTATTTCTATCTATTATTCTATGGCACATAAGTATTTAAGCCCAGCAAGATTTGTCAAAGTAGGTTAATAGTGTTTCTTTTATTTTATGTCTGTATATGTTTTCATTCTTTATTTCCTCTCAGAAGTGCTTTTTGAAATTTGCTCTTGAAAGATGCTATATAAAGTTAACTGCATATTAGACACAGCATTGTAGGCTAGATAATGTCATACATGCTAAAATTAGTTCCATCACCAGCAGCTCAGCTGTCACATTTTTTGTTTTGTTTTATTTATTTACATGTTCTTACATGTATCATGGTAAAATGTCAGGAATTGAAAGTATGAAAAAATAGATTATTTTGGAATAATAATCACAGTTAGATCAATACAGATATTTACGCATGCAGGTCTCAAGAGTAGCTGGACACATTTTAAATGTTGTAATGGTGGAAAAAACACTGAAACAACATAGAGAGTACACAGTAAATTTGGATTATCTAGAAAAACCATAACAGTAGGCTACCTTATACTCATACCATAGGTGTAGCTTATAAAACGCACCTTTAACACGATTTTTTTTTCAATGAAAAGTGGGGTGCGTCTTATACACTGGTGTGTCCTATACCTACAGGAGTAAAATACAGAGAGAAGTTGAACCTGGACATGATTGTAGGAATGTAAAAGGCTGTCCTGTGAATGGTAACTTAAAGAATAACTATAACTATAACTCTAAACATAATGATGTGAGCATCCACACTTAGAACTATAAAGTCCTATAAACAGTGGTGTCAGGCAGCTAATGAAGAAAAATTGATTACTCGTTACTGCTGTATGTTGCACGGAACAACCAGGCAGGTTCACCGGAGTGTGCTGACTCAGTGTGTTTCTCAGAATTCAGATTTTAAACTCAGAATGACTTTCTGAGAAAAAAGTCAGAACTTAATTTTTTTTTCCCACAGTGGCCCTAATCCTCTTCTGTACAGCCTAACCCGAACCCGGTCAGAGATATACCGGTCCAATTCAGTGAAGCAAATCATGACCGGACCATTATCCATTAACCTGACACCCTGTTTCAGAAATAAAAGTAAATTTAAAAGTTTTGGGCTTTAATCATATGTGTTTATAAGTGACTGGTGCATTCAAATAAACCAGTCTTTCCCAACATGACACCCCCCATGCCTCGTCATCCATCACAGAATTTAATTTAAGATTCTACACATCTAACCCACAACGCCTTACTGTGTACCAACATCTCTCGGATTAGAAATTCAAATGTTGCTAAACGGAAGGGTCCAGGCTTAAAACTAAGAGAACTCATGCTTTTACTGTTGTGGGCATACGCGTAGATTACGGGGGGTACGGGTGGGATATGTCCCCACCACTATTTATAATTTGAATTTTGTCCCCACCACTTTTAAAATGTGCAGACCAATTGCGACCGAAAAAAAATCCCCACATACTCAACCGAAATCGTCGAGTCTAAATCATGCGATAGGTGCGCACTATGACATCCTCACTGCATGCACACCTGCCTGGCTGTGTGTGGAGCAAATGAGCGGGAGGGGATTGTGATCATCAGTACCTCATCCAGTGGCGTGGTGCGCCGCGCGCGCACCTGTGGGCATTCATTCCAGCAGGCCTACTACACTTGACAGTTGGCAGGCCGTCTATTTTCTGGACGGCAGCCTAATGCCTAGCAGCTAGTTGTTTTACAGACACTTTCCACCCACTTCGCAGCAGCATTGAAGACGACAAGAAAGTCGACTCCTCAAAAATGTACAAGGTAATTATTCCTAACAGTTTGTTTGTAACAATGTTTCCTCAGAGCAAAGGCAAGCTAGGCAAGACCACGTTGTAGCCAAATTGTTTGTGGTTACAGTTATCTCATTTGGAGTGAGCGAAAGTGAATAATATTAGCTGCTATAGCAGGGATTCCCAAACTGTGGTAGGCCTACGCGTACTCCCGGTGGTACGCGAGCTGCTTCTAGGGGGTACGTACGCGAGATGAAAAGGGCTATGGCGGACAGGTGTTAAAATTAACTTTTTAAATCTTTTGTAATTAATTCATGAATAAATACATAATTTCGAATCGGATCATAACGATATGGAAACATGAAATTAAAGGATATCACTTATAAACTGTGTAGGTGTTCATCAAAAAAAGGGCAGCTTATTAAACATGACGCTGGAATAGCTACATCAATAGAATGCGTTACTTTTGTGTCGGATGGTGGGTGGTCGTGGGGCAACAGTTTTGGAACCGCTGCACTAATTCAAGACTCATTGTGGATATAACAAGTTTTTTTTTTTAAAACAACAAAAACGGAAAGGGGGGGCGTTACGTTTTTTGTCCCCACCACTTCTAAAACCAAACTGACGCCCTTGGTTGTGGGTCCAACACGGTGGAACGAACTTTCCACTCAGTATTAGATCAGCTAAGGCAGTGCCTCATTAAAAAAACAAAAAAAACAAAACAGCTGTACAGACGGGCATTTGTGATATATTTTCTAATTGTTTTTCATTTGTTTAATGTGTTTCTTTAACATTTGTTTTATCTCACTTTGACCATTGTTTTTATTGTTGTATGACGTTTTAATTTAGTCTAGTTTAAATGGTGCATAGCCTACTGTATTTTGAAAAGCACCTTGTAACCTCGGTTTGGAATAGTTTATCATTATTACTACATGACTGCCTAGTAATAGGAATCATAACATTATCACTATTCATGTTGGGTAGGTTCTAGGCAAAATGTAAATTGTAAATTATAAATGTTGCCTAATTATAAACATAAGAATCCGATCAGCTTCCCTTGCACAACCTACAGTAGGAGGTTAGGCTAGTTAAACCAGAGCAGACCATAACGGTTCGTTTTTTTCTGTCCAAACCCTCTTTGTGTCCTCTAATTCGACAGAGTGGTCCTTGGCAGCAATTGTGAGCCTCTCCTTTCCTCCAGTGGATCACGCTGATAGATGTTTTAGTGTTGGGAGTGCACTGGTAGCGAGAGATGGAACATAATTGTCACATAGGGGTTTCCCTTCTATCAGCTGAGCCTAGGACCCCACCATCACCCTGCGATACAAGGTACACAAGAGGCAAAGCCTGCCCAGTTAAAATAATTTCCCTTACATATGCTGGTGAAATGTAAATATTTTAAACGTCTATGTTTATAAAACTGAAGTTAAAGTCGGTCAGTACTGTTTTAGAATATTTTAGTTTTGTCCGAACACCCCCGCAAATCATGAAACGTGGATGCTTCCTAAAATGGCGGCGGTTTCTGTCAGTGAAGAGTGAAACTTTGCTATTTATAACAAAAAATTTGCCGTTTTCTGACATATTCTTTCGGTTGCGGTCGTCTGTAAGTATTATCGGGACACATTGACCTTTGACACAGAAAGTCAGGACCAAGCGGCGTTATTCTGTGATCCGTTTTTGATCGCCAAATCACTAAGCTTCCCTCGAAGTTGACGGCGACCGAGTGCCTGACATTGCGATCATACCGACTGTTGTTGTCATCACACTGCTAAACGCGGAAACATCAGGTGAGATTGGACACTGGCCGTTTGGCTAGCTAGCTTGCCGAACACAGTGCGTCGAAAATACCTCTGCGGCTTGTTGAGCTGGATCTGTCAGGCAGGTCGGAGCTCCTGTGGACGTGTCCCCTGGCAGTGGAAATAAAGAGGTGGTGTTGGATGTCACCACCAGTCAGTGTCGTGCTAAATCTGGTTTGCTAGTATTGTGTAAGTGCCAGTTCATTTTCAACCGTTTCATTTTCTGTTCGGCTTCACAGCTTGTTTTGTTTTGTGGCCTAAGTCACTCTCCTGAACAAGTCATGTAGTATGACTTTATTATGCTAGCTAGCTATTGCCAAAGGTGTACAAAACATTTCATCAATAATGTTTGATTGCATCTGTTTACCTATTAAAGCCTACAGTTGCCCTGTAATCCCTACTTTGTGGTTGTTTCATTCAGGGGACAGCTGTAGGCAATATGGTTTGTGTAACAATGGCCTTATAAGTCGATTACTGATAACTATCCACCCAAGCTTAGTAACATTGCAATAGCAGTTAGGCTGACTAACCTCTTTCTGTTCCCATTATTTTTAACTCTTTCTCTCTGGTCCCTTATGATGGACAGCTATCGTGGCAAATCAAATGGAGAAGCTCCAGGACCTGAGCCATTCAGAGCTACAAGAGCTCCTGGATAACCCAGAAAGGGTGGAGTCTATGGCTCTGGAGTCTGACGAGGTAAAGATGATGCTTCACATTTGGCCTCCATTATTTATCACTAACATCTGATTTTCAGGGAGTATTTGCTGTTATTGGGCAGTATAATGATCATACTGCCTCTGTGACTGGGCTCCCCTCCTGTATAGAATTTGGATTGAAAGCAGTGTTCCCATAATAACGATAACAGCTATTCTAACATTAATTTCTCATATAAACTCACTCTATCACTCTTACTCTTCTTTCTATTCTGTTGTGCATGCATTTCTTGACAATTTATCATAGGGATCTACCCACATCGTTTTTTCGTCCTCGATTCCACTACTGATTATTAGTAAGTCAAGGAGGCTGATAACCAATACTTGCTGCCGAGATTTGGTTGCAGTAAATGTTAAAACTTGAGTGCTAAAATTTACAGCAATAGAAACCCCAACACAAAACTGTCTTTAAATAAACATATGCTTAATGGAATATTTCTTTATAACATAAAAATCTGAACAATAAACTTTAAAAAAAAAGTGCATGATACAATTAGCTTTGAAAACAGAAAAAATGTAATGATGTAATACAAACTGAATGGACAGCAAGTAATAAACTTTGAAGATAGCCCTGAACACTGATAGCTGTAGCCTACTAATTATAAAAAATAAATTTGGTTTGTCAAAGAGTAAGCAGGGCCTGAAATTCATTTTTTAAAATGGGGGCGAATTCCCCCCTTAAATGCTTCATATAGGGGGGATTTTACTTCATAGATAGCCTATAATGCGCAGAACCGCAGCATTTTACACATTGCGCCGCTAATATCAGCTGTTTAGTTGGAGCCGTTCATTTACTCTGAGCCGGTTAGCCTGAAACTTGTTACTATAGTAACGTCACAGTTACCTGTCTGAGGATTAACGTTGTTATTGGTGACATCACACAGCGCTGTTTTCATTAGTTTTTCGGGCTCCACTGCTTTTTTTCTGGGCAGGTTCTGCCTCAGATGATGTAGATTTATGTTTTAACCAGCGGTCTGTGTTTGCTTCCTTAAACTTAATATCACTGTTAGCTTGTCTGTGTTTGTTTCCTTAAACTTAATATCACTGTTAGCTTGTCTGTGTTTGTTTCCTTAAACTTAATATCAATGTTAGCTTCTCTGTGTTTGTTTCCTTAAACTTAATATCAATGTTAGCGTGTCTGTGTTATGCTAGCGGGAGGTGCAGAGAGTTACAGGTGTGTTCAGGGTCGAAGTCAGACAGTTGGACACAGCGGTTCCAGCCAGTCGTCCTGCAGAAAACACCGCTGCAGACATTGGTTGAACATTAATATACATCGCTGTAAATGTGTGCGGGAATTTCCCGCATTATAAGTGTTGGATTTGCGGGATTTCAATTAAATTGTGCGCCCGCAATCCCACGCTGAAATTCATGCCCTGTTAAGTATGTATGTCTTAAACAGCCCTGAAGATGTGAGTGGTCAGAAGACTACAAAGGCACTACATAAGTGTGGTCCTTTTACCTGAATGCCTCCTGTGTAGTCACTCACTGCTGATCCGCTAAATAAACTGCTTATGCTACGGTTTGTGTCTAGACACAGGTTCAGAGTGTCCATTCTTGATTAAAAGCTCTATTTTGCTATCTACTTTTCCTTTTTTTAGTAGGGAGATAAAGACTTCAGTAATGCCTTTGACTCTTATTTGGCATGACTGGCATATGGGGCCAAATGTATGATTTGCTTAAATCCTTGTATATGGATAATATGTGTGCTGTTAACTGAAGACAAACTGGATTCTTCACCCAAAGAAGTCCTACTTCATTTAATGCGTATATAAATGAACTTGCTGATCAATTTGGTCAATGTGCTCCTCTTGGCCCCTCTCTCATCTCTTATTGATGCTCTTCCATTACTGTCCACTTGCTGCTGTAACACTGCAAATTTCCCCATTGTGGGACTAATAAAGAAATATCTTATCTTATTTTGACCCACAACATCTATGACATGCTCTTATTGTAGTAATGGAGCTGAGTGTGATTTTTAATAAAACTACTGTGATTTTAAATTGATTCTAAAATGAAGTCTGATTTTTTAACTGAAAGAATATATTACTGCCAACAGGACTCACGTGCACAATACAGACAGAATCATAGTCATAATCCTGTTTCATCAGGTGGCAGTCAATTAGATAGATAGATAGATAGATAGATAGATAGATGAAGTCTGTCCTATGCTTATGACCTAGAACATGGACTATAGCTGGACATAGTAAAAAAGTACTGTCAGAACTTGGCCCTGGCAGGAAATATGAAGAAAAATGGCATGATTTTTCAAATATGCCCCAGATGTCTGAAGAACAACCACCACTTACATAATAACATAAATAATCATATCATTGAACATAGTATGAGTTATACCTTCCTTGGTATAACCGTAACAGCATTTTCAACATGGCAGTGAATGAACTAAAAGAAAAAGCTTGAAAAGCTTGCAGTTAAGAGAAACATTTTATAATTTCCAAATGGTTTAAAATATTTATTACATCAGCCCATTGAGCTGAATGATAATTGAAGTATAGTGTCCACTCATTCATCATAGTTATACAGGTTAGGACAAACATCCAACAGAACCCTTCCATTCAGAATTCCATATACATGGAAAAACACCAACAAAGGCAGATACCTACTGATAATTAACATTCAAAAGATGAATGATCTAAAATCTATCCCCCCAGATACCCTCCTAACCCAAGAACTGAGCCCAAAAAGATTCCCCTGTGTTAGCTGAGGCTATCTCACCCTACTCAGACACACTCTGACCCATCTCAGACCAATACTGCTTTCCAAATACCAGTCCATGTAATACACATTTTTATGTGTACAGACTGCAGAATTAAACAACTAAAACCAATTCTGAGGTTAAGAAAATAACTTGTGCTCTCAGTCTGTCTCACTTCAACAACCCTGTGCCTACTCAGTATGTTGGACAATAATGGCTTTCCCCTGAGCTAACGCTGCAGAAGAGAAGCTGCTCTGCACTGGAGAGATGGCGAAACTAACAACACAGCGGTGCTCTATGCCCTCAGTTTGTTATTCTCGTACAGGCAGGGGACTATAAGATGCTTTCAAATGAATTCATTCAAATGCAGTTAACTTAAATAAAAAGGCTGCAGATTATTTATCTGCAATATTATTTTTCAGATAACCAAGAACTGTGCAAATCATATCAAATTGCAATCTAATCATCTCTGTGCATTTAGTGGCAACCACGATGTGCCCAAAATGCAACGTTACTGTTGTCTGATGTTAGTCTTTTTCTTCGTAAGATCCAGAACATACAGCTGGAAAGAGAGATGGCGCTGGCATCAAATCGCAGCCTGGCAGAACAAAACCTGGACATGAAGCCTCGCCTGGAGTCACAGAAGGACATACTGGTGGACAGATACAGTCAGCTGGAGGCCGTGAGAGAAACTTACAGACAACGCTGGTCCATGAGAGGTATGAGGGAGGTGGATGTGTTATGCCCCAGCCTAGGGTAAACCCTGGCCCAACTATTCCTTACTCTAAGAAAAAGACAAATCACTCTCCTAGCTCTTAGAGTAACCAAGGTAAACAAAAATGCTACCCACCCCTACAGAACATGACCTGATTTTTGTTACAGAAGCAAAATTTGAAAAATGTCATTACTACACATGCTGCCTGGTAAGTTGATTGGATATGGGGAAAAGAAAAGCTGGGAGTAGCTGAAGGAGACAGTCTTTTAAGCTGCAAGTGTAGAGGCTGGACCCAATCAGCTCCCTGGTACAACCCATACTCACACAATCAGTCAGTTACCCAGCACACACAGACATCACAGCAGCATCACCCAGAGAGAGGGGAAAAGATCCACTATACATACAGAGTTAAACTACATGGGAATAACAACAGAAACATATTCACATAACAAATGAATACTGTGGGTGGAGACATAAACTGTGACCATGTCAATTTTTGATACTGTGTCATTCTGTGGAAACAACAAATAAAATGTTAATTAGTTTTTACCATGATGAACCACAAAGTTGGAATGCCTTCATGCTGATTAATCCGTATTAGGGCATCTGATATACTTAGCATTAAGTTGGAGATAAAGGAAACAAAGAACATGAAAGCAGCTGCTGGACTGTACAAAAAAGTCACCTGATGTTATCTTATAGGAAAATTAAAGTTGTCCATCTTGATGTTGATTGAAAGACAGACAATGAATGTTGAGATCAGGTCTTGTTGCTGAAGATAGTAGTTTATGATTTTGGCTGAAAGTTTGGGCTCATTTTCATACTGTAGAATACATTTGAGAGCAGTTACTCACCTCCCTGGTGGCATTGTAGTATGGATAAGAGTCTAAATATCTAAAGTGCCTAAAACTTATGCATACTGCTATAAATCATGTTATATGACCTTTTCTGGAAATCTATTGAAAATCTGTTAATGGATAATGTAACTTGTCTGTCTCCTTTTGGCTGATCTGGCTAATGACATACAAAATGTTCATCTCACTGATGCAAAAATCATACAAAAATCCAATTCTGTCATAAAGGTAAATCTGAATTAATGTAATAAATATGCAATTGAAGTGCAACACTTGTGTCTAATCAAACAAGGAAAAACACTTCCAAACTGTTTCATGTACTATACACTAAATGACAAAGGTTGGATGGTTGTTAAAAAAAAAAACAGAATGAAGTTGTCACAATGCATATGCAGAAGTTGACTTTGTGATTGCAGTAGTATGATTGTTGTCTTGTTTAACATTACTGTAGATGTCAGGCAATTAAATCAATGAAATGCCAGCGTTAAATAGAATGATTTTATTGATTTTTCGCCTGCATGAAGTAACATTTCCTCCAGACCTAATGTGAGACTTGTGCTTTTTTTCTTGTCATATCTCTCTAAAAACATTTGGGGTTTTGGACTGTTGATCAAGAAAAGCAGGCAATACTTTGAGCTCTGATAACTTTAGATGGACATTATTTACCGTAAAATATAAGACGCAGTCTATTATGGCGAGTGTCATTCACACTTTGCTATTAAAGACTGGTTTATTTGAATGCACCAGTAGCTATTAATTTATAAACACATATGTTTATACTCCAAAACGTTTTAAATGTACATTTATTTGAAACAGAATCAAAACACGCATATTACACCTGACACAGTGTGTTGGGTTAAAGCTGCAGTATGTAGTTATGAGAAAAAAGGACTTAATCAGAAAATTTGAAGGAGTTCCCTCCTTCCTCCTCCTTGCTGCACTGCAGCCCTGCCTTATAAGCCCCTTCCCACAGAGGAACCTGCCGTGCACGCTGCACACACATAAAGGCTCGTCCTCAGAGTAAAGGCTGATTTATACTTCTGCGTCGGAACGACGGCGTACCTACGACGTTGACGCAGACCCCTACACCGTAGCCTGACATGCACCTCCAAAAAATCCTAACTATGCGTCACAGCAACACGGACCGCAAGGGCTGTGATTGGTCTGGTCAAAGCGTCAGTTCCTGCGGCAGTTGCTTTATTTATTAATAATGAACAAAAGGTATGTGTTTTCTGTTATTAGAGCACATAGCTCTACTGTGACCAGAAGATAAACAAGGATACAGAGAGACTCCTCTGAAACCACACACACACAGACACACACACACAGTCACACCCCCAAGCAACACATTCCCTTGACACAGAACTTCGAAAGGACAACGACGGCGTCGCTCCGACGGCGTAGCAACAGCGTCGCTACGACGCAAAGTATAAATCAGCCTTAAGAGAGGAAACCTGTTTGACCAGTGAGAGCAAAGCAGACGCTTGCACAGGGAAGGAGCACTGCTGAGTGAGAGCACGTGCTGTGTGGGGGAGGGGGCGCAGCATTGTGTGTACAGTGTCATTGACACTCCTCTGGGCTCTGATTGGTTTTTTTGACTCGGGAGCAGTGGATTCTTGCAAATCATTTTACGTTCATTTTACGACCCAGAGACAGTGGATTTTGTCACATCTTATTTGTATCTTATTCTGCTATCAGATCATAATGACAATTTTAGCAAATATAACACAAACATAGTTACAGACTGCAGCTTTAACTGAACTGGACTGCTATATAACTCAGACTGATTTGGGGTTAGGCTGAGTTTCAATGAAACCTTTCAAAAAACACTAACTTTACATATTTGATACAGTGTATGCTTACTGACACTGTGAGAAATACTTCTGATCAACACACACCGGTGAACCTGCCTGGTGTTATTTTATTTTTTCCATGCAACATACAGAAGTAACGGCTCATCAATATCTATTTTCATTAGCTGCTGACACTGCTGGAGTGTGCAGAGCATGCTTGACACTGCTGTTTATAGATCATACTTGTGGATGCTCACATCATTATCTTTATGGTTATTGTTATAGTTATCATACTTAGTGTGGATGGACTTTGACATTCCTATAATTATATCCAGATCCAACCTCTCGCTGTATTTTGCTCCTGTATAGGACACACCAGTGTATAAGACACACCCCACATTTAAATGAAAAATAATTGCGTTTAAGGTGTGTTTTATACACCGGTTTTTACAGCACTGTGTTGGACCGCTAACTACACCCAAGAGTGATGTCACTGTACCCTGACTACACTCTACTTTAGTAGGGTGAAACCGTCTTGCGACACATAAGCCACAAAAAACTAACAGTAAAAGTTTAATTTCATAAATTCACTGGCACGGGTAAAAATTGACCAAATGTGAGAAAAAAAAAGTCAGCAGTGAGCAGTTATTACAACATTGTTAAGTGTGTATGTGAGAGAGAGAAAGTGCTACAACTGCATATCTATGTGTGCACACTGTCATGTGTCACCAAGTAAAAATAACATACTCTAAAGTGAGTGACTGTGTAACCAGTGTATTTAATCATGGGTCAGGTATGTATGGGCAGGTATGTATGGGTCTGGTCAGGTCCAGATTTGACATGGAGATAATTAAAATGGCTGCGTTCTAGGAGTGTGACGAGATCTCGTGATCTTGCGTGATTAAAATGTGATGATATTTCTCATTGAAGTGAATGCTGTCTCGCAAAGCAATATTCAGGGTGCGCACCAAAAAAGAAAAAAGACGATTGGTTTTCTGTCGCTCATTTGCATGTCTTCTTTTTGTAATGTTATGTGTGGATCATTAACCTTGTTGCAGTGGGTGCCCTCGTTACAGTTAGTGAACTAACAGCTTCTACCTGCTGAGAAGATCTCAGTCAGAAGTACGAAAAGAGGAGAGGAGCAGCAGGTTAACCTCAGGTCTACACTGAAAGCCTGAAGTAGGAGGAGCGGGGAATCTAGCACAGCTATGGAAGCCTAATGATGCAAAAAGTAAAATGAGTCACACTACCAAATTATAACACAATTTATAAGTATGTTGTTCTATTTGTGTATTTATGTGATACAGGATTTGTGCAATTTCCTTTTATTTCTGTTTTTTATTAGCAATATGTTATAATTTGTGATAGTTTGATTCTTTATTTAATTTATATTTATATAGTAGAATAACTTTGAAATGTTCAAGGGGGCGCTCTTGAGCCATCATTTCACATATAAGGCCCAGACCCATATCAGAAGTCGATATCCGTGACTCGTCATGACTGTGCAAAATTTGGTGTGTGTATGAGATCGTCAGTATGTATAAAATGGGAAAAGGCATTAGAGCGCCCCCTAATGCCTTTTCCCATTTGAGCTGAGCTGTTGTGTCACACCCATAGGCAGGTGTGGTATCAAATTAAAGGACTCATGAATTTGAACCTACGTGCCAAATTTGATGATTCTGTGAACATTATAATGTCCACAGAACGCTTTTGCACGTCATTCAACATGGCCTACTTCCTGTTGGGTAAAAAAATCCACAAAATTAATTTCTAGGTATACCAATGAGACGTATGACATATGGAAATTTCATGCAGATCAGAGAAACTTTTTGGTCACATGACCCAACGTTTGGGGACACTATTGAGTCTCCTGGCCACATCCATGCCCTATCATGTTATATCATAATTTTTTTCGCCAGATGTGACGTATGTGTGAAGTTTGGTGAGTTTTCATGCATGTTTAGGCCTCCAAAAATGTGATTGTTTCTGGTTTCAATAGGGCCTTCTCACTGATCAGTGCTCGGGCCCTAATTAATGGGAAACACTGTATGTGTGTGTGTATATATATATATATATATATATATATATATATATATATATATATATATATATATATGTGTGTGTGTGTGTGTGTGTGTGTGTGTGTGTGTGTGTGTGTGTGTGTGTGTGTGTATAGATATATATATTTCACTCTTTCTCTTTCTCTCTCTCCCACTCCCTCTCCCATTTATTCTCTATGTCTCTCTCTCTTTCTCTTACCTCCTCAGATGGGATGGTCGGTCAGGTGTCTCCAGAAGCATTGTTCTCCAAACTACAGACAGAGGGCAGCAAAATGGAGGCAGAGTCAGAGGTCAGTGCTTAAAATCAGTGTGCAGGATTTAGTGACATATAGCTGTGAGGATGCAGATTGCAACCAGCTGAATACCTCAGGCTCTTGTAAGGGAATGGTCAGACATTTAAAATATGGCACCTGTCTTCATGTGGTTCCATCTTTAAAAAAAATAGGTAAATGTCAGCTGCCTTTAAAATTCTGTCAGCCTGAAAGCTTTTTCTCATGCAGCGAATGAATATCAAACAGGATGTATTCCCCTCACTTACAGATACTGTAATGACTATGGGCCACCTTCCATGTTGCATTGCTGATTCAATCATATACCATGTCCTGACCCTCCTTTGGCTCAGGACTCCAAGTATAGTCTGAAAATGTTCACGACCCCAGCAGTTTAAAATGAAGACATGGACTGATACTTTTTAATGACAGGTGGGGATTTCAACGAAGAGTCATAAAAGAAGATCTACAGGAACTGCACAACTGGAATCAAACTTTGTGCTAACATGTCACCTTGCTGTGCATCACAGGAAGGGTCACTTCTTTGCAACTTATACAGTTGCACAGAATGCCATTTTAGTGGTGTTGCTTAATGTACCTATTCAGAGTTACTGTTACCCAGTGGATAAAAGCATAACATTTCACATGAACCTCCTTATTTTAGGACCTCCTGCATGATTTTTAGCCTAGGAGCCTGTCAGAGATCTTGAAAAGCTCTGATGGTTATGTTCTTTTAAAACCACTGAACCAGCATAAGATGATTTTAATTTGTGGTCAGGTCAGTATGTCTTCCAAATGATAAGTGTAAAATAGAGTTCCAAGACACCTGGTACCTTCAGTAAGTCCTGCACATACTGTATAGGCGGAATTAAAAAAGGACCAAAAGTTTCTTTTTTGTTTTTGACTTCAACTTTAGGTTGTTCAAATACCTAACTACTGGGTTCATGGTTTCATCATTCTTTTTGCATTATTATTACTAGAACAATGCACCTGTTGAGTGCTGCAGCATTACTTGCCAAAAGACACACACTCATAGATTAAAGCAGTGAGAAGAATGTATATTTGTATATGAAGGTCACAGTAAGTATGTGTCCCAAACACACTTGCACTAACAGCAGTGCAGGAAACGCAGTCTAAATCCATGTGAAGTGTATCAAATGGAACTGCATGTGTGACAAGGAGGAGGAAGGAGGGAACTCCTTCAAACTTTCTGATTAAGTCCTTTTTTCTCATAACTACATACTGTAGCTTTAACCCAACACACTGTGTCAGGTGTAATGTGTGTGTATTGATTGTGTTTCAAATAAATGTACATTTAAAAAGTTTTGGAGTATAAACATATGTGTTTATAAATTAATAGCTACTGGTGCATTCAAATAATGAAGTTTTGGTTTTTGATAAGCAGTAGGGGTGGAATGGTTCACAAAATCCCTGGTTCGGTTCATATCACGGTTTCGGGGTCACAGTTTTTGGTTCGGTTTATGTTGTTCTTTTCTGGGGAGGTTTTACACTTAATTTTTCATATTTTTAGACTGAATGACATCATCAAGGCAAGAGTGCAATACAGATTAATTAAAAAAATCCTTAGTAGTTTAACACTAACCAAAAGTCATGTAACAAGGAAACTTTTAAATTAATACCTCAGATGAATGAACATTATTTCACACACTGACAGCTGAACACAGGCGGGGGTCTGGGATTCCACCGAGAGAAACACGTCATCAGGAGGGATTCCCACCTGACCCTAACTGAAGGGGGAAAAGATTATAACAACATAAAGACCATCGTGCATGCATGTTCCATAATACATTAGTTTGATGAAGTTAAAAGATAATTACCGTTTTTTACAACCTGGATCTTATTACCTCCTGTCCATCCCCCGCACCAGAAGGCAAACCTTCGGGAGCAGGGCCTTCAGTGTGGTAGTTCCTACACTGTGGAACTCGCTCCCTCCTAACATTCGCCTAGCACCAACTCTGTACTCTTTTACATCACTGTTGAAAAGGCACTTGTTCCTGCAGGCTTTTGCCTTGTTTTTTGTCTGTGTTTCTTGTTATTGTGAAGCGACCTTGTGTTTCATGAAAGGCGCTATACAAAATAAAGTTATTATTATTATTATTATTGTTATTACTAGCATAAAATAAAGTTGTCTGGGTGAGTAAATGATCGTATTTTATGTTAGAAATAAGGTCCAGGTTGTAAAAAAACTGTAATTATCCTTTAATAGAAATGTCCCGTGCTACTTTGTTTTTGTGCATCAGTTATTTTTTTAATATGCGCATTGATTTATTTACAGCTGCTGCACGTCACCAATTTGCCTCACAATGCTAAAACACAACAAGCCAACTCTAAAATAAAACGTGTAACTTATCCCAGGGTACATTATAAAGCCTATTTCAATAGGCACACTGCAGGATAAAAGAGAAAAACAGCGAAGGATTGATGCTGCTCAAAGCTACTACTACTACTACTACTACTACAACTACTACAACTACTACTACTACTACAACTATTACTACTACTACTACTACAACTAAACTACTACTACTACTACAACTACTACTACTGCTACTACTACTACAGCTACTACTACTACTACTAATAATAATAATAATAATAATAACAATGATGATAATAATCTCCTCAGGACTACTACTTACTTTGTAGAGATATTTTGGGTCCACACATGTTTGTGTATCCTACCATTTGTGTTATTGTGTAGTTCGGCTGCTTTGCTATAATCAACCTGCATCTGGAGTCGGTGAGGCTCTCTCAGGTCAGTAGTTGCTTGTACTCGTACTGTTGGAAAGCTTGGCAAGGATTAAAAGCCTCCATCCTCCATAGGTCCCACATATAACAATGTAACGCCTCCGCGTCGGGCCAAATGAGAAAAAAAAGGCTTACCGAACCTGAACCGTGACAAGCGTACCAAACGAGAAAGATTTTTTTAATGAACCGTTCCACCCCTAATAACCAGGGGCCATTGGTTGGTTATGGGCAAATGTCTGAAAGGGTTAATTGGATATTTCAAATGTGAGCCACATTTGAAATATTAACTTTATGCAGTTGACTAAATTATATACCATGAGTGTAGTTGAGTCAGTTAGTAGTTTGAAATTAGATCCACATAACCAAGGTTATGTTAGGCCATTTGTGAATAAGATTGTGTATGTAAAGCAGAATGTATGAGTACCTGTAACCTGAGGTGGCTCCAATGACCTTTTTTGTCTCTTTCACTGGTGATCGTTCTCACGTCGTTCAGCTGAAAAGTAAATATTAAAGTGCGTTTTTTATGCAGTTGAGTACATTCTAATCTATGAGTGTAGTTGAGTCAGATTGTTGTTTGAAATTAGATCCGCATAACCATGGCCATGTTAGGCCATGTGTGAATAAGATTGTGTATGTAAATTATCATAGTTAATGTTGTTACTGTGTGATGAATCAGCTGGGGTAATCAGAAAGTATGAGTACCTGTAACCTGAGGTGGCTCCAATGACTTCTTCAGTCTCTTTTGCTGGCGATCGTTCTCACAGCGCTCAGCTATAGAGTAAATATTTCAAATGCATTTTATGCAGTTGCATAAATTATCTGAATGTAGTTACATCAGATAGTAGTTTGAAATTAGATCCACATAACCAAGGCCATGTTAGGCCATGCGTGAATATGATTGTGTATGTAAAGGAGAGTACCTGTAACCTGAACTGGTGATCGTTCTCACATCGTTCAGCTGAAAGTAAATATTTCAAATGCTATTTTTATGCTGTAGAGTACATTATAATCTATGAGTGTAGTTGTGTCATTTAGTTATTTTGAATCCACACAACCAAGGACATGTTAGGCCATGTGTGAATGAACTGCTGTATGTAAATGAGAATTGTTATTGAGTTGCTGTGGGATGACTAAAGATAGATAGGTATTTTATTAGCATGGTAATGCTAGCAGGTAGGTAAGAAAGTGAAGCAGCAATATATTTATGTTTATTTGTACATTAATTGAAATACATGCATATATAGGCATGAAAGGGTTAATCAAAAAGTATGAGTACCTGTAGCCTCAGGCGGCTTTGATGAACTCTGCTGTCTCATTCTGTAGCAATTGTCTTCACAGCACTGCTGAAAAGTCAAGACAGTTGTTTGAAATGAGATAATGCATGATGAAACACCACTGGTTAACAAAGTCAATACATATTGATAGGCTATAGGTAATATAGTGGACTCAATGCATGAAAAGGTTAGGCTTTACATGCATAATCACATTGTGAAGTATGATCTAGTTGCTAATGAAAACAGTCATGTTAAAAACAAAAATCTAAGTAATCATTTCTATATCTTGGTAAGGATGGCTAATGATAGAGGGAAATGTGAATACTCATTAACTCAGAAAAATGTAATAGTTTATGCAAGTATTGTCTGAAAAAATATATTTTCATGTTCTGCTCTGTTTGTGGGTGGGTCTCATTCACAAAATGTTCCCAAAGAGTAAAAAGAATAGGAAACCTGAAACAATGAGAAGATAATAGAATATGAATCTAGCTAATACGTCTGTACTGTGAAAGAAAGACAGAATGATTTGACATGAAATTAGATGCTAAAAAACATCTTTCTAAAGCAAAGCGCTCTGTGATAGGAGATGGTCATGTGACACTCGCAAGGCTAATTTAGCCTACCAGTGATTTTACACGTCAGCTGAGAGCAGACTATTCAAGTCTGGATCACAAATACATTTTTGTTCTATATATATAATAGTTAAAGAAAAGAAAAAATCACTTTAAGAACAAATCTGTTTATATGAGTGTTTCTTGCATAATGCCCATAGGGAGAAGTTTTGAAATTTAATTGAAAATTAATTAAATTCAGATGCTGGTTCAGAGGGATTTTTGTGGTAAGTAACATTTTCCAGTTAACAGTTTTCCTTTTATTTATTCAGTCAAGTTTCATTTTACAGTTATACATTCACACCTGGAAGCTGGCCATTACAACCACAGTGTGACCTGCTGCCACTGAGCAGCTCCACTAGCGCAGTTAGGGTTAAGGGCTTGGCTCAAGAGAATCTCAGTGGTGTTAATGAGAGAGGGGAAAATATTGCTTTGCACTTCCCCCACCCAGAGTTATCCTGCCACTCTTTACCTCTCAGTCCAGTCCGCTGTGTTTCTCTCTGCCTGCAGGCTTTAGCTGATGAGTTTCTGGAGGGCTCACTGCCGTTGGACTCATTCCTTGACCGCTTCCTCTCCCTGCGCTCCCTCGCGCACAAAAGACGAGTGCGGGTAGAGAAACTTCAAGAGATCTTGCGACAGAGGAGTGAAGGCAATCCCACAGCCATGACATCATCAGTGGGCATCAGCCAGGATCCCACAGCCACACCGTCATCATGGAATCAACAGACAACAACAGCAACGGCCACAAATCAGCAGCAGCAGCCAAACTCCAAACCTCAGTCATCCTCGCAGCCAGCTTCCTCATCTGCAGGGGCCTCCTCCGGGCTCCCCTATAGCCCATACCCTGTGTCTCCACCCAATCCTACTCCAGCAGCAGTGGTGGCAGCAGGCTCCGGCCCAGCCAACCCCCAATCACAGTTCCCTCCGTACCCAGGTTCCGGCTCACCTTTCACCCCAGCAGTAAGCTACTCCAGCCCCAGGCCTGCTTTTGGGCCTCCGGCTTCTGCCACCTGCCCCTACCCAACACAGCCCTCCTTCCCTGCCCCACACCCAGGCTCAGCGTTTGGCCAGTACACCCCCACCCAGCCCCACAGTGGCCCGGCACCCTACCCAGCTTCCTACAGCTATGGGGGCTACAGCTACCCAGCTGGGCCTGCCTACTCCAATTCTCAGTCACCAACAGGGAGACCCATCTACAGACCAGGATATGGAGTTCCACAGCCATACTCCTGAAAGCACTACTGCTCCTTTTTTCTGAATTATTCTTAATTCTTCCCTTCTTTACTGTTTCACCTGTTCCTCCTTCCCTGACCCTAAGTTTCCTCAGCCTAATTCCTTTCTTGTCTTTTTACCTTTTACAACTTACCTTCCTCCTTTTTCTCATGTTCCGATATTGTCTGATTCAAAAGCTCTCTTGCTTTAATTATCTTTGTTGCACTATTTCTCTCTATCTCTCAATATCAGTCTGTTGATCTCTCTGTCTTTCTCTCTTTCCCTATTCTCCTCTGTCACCCCACCTACCCATCACCTTCCCCACACTAGTCTCAGGTTGTTGCGTTGTGTTTGAGTGTTAAAACACTTGTATCTGGCCCGTCATGCACTCACTCTCCTCATCCTCTCCATCGTTCCGTACTTCAATCCTCCTGTGTGTGTTGCTATTTGGCAATCAGAATATCTTTATAAACACACAAGTGCACTCCCCCTTATGACAAATACATGAAAAAGCTGTCTCTGTAACCCTACAGCTCATCAGTGTCCAGAATCTTTGTCATTCACATTGTTATTCACAAGCACAGTCTGCATTGAGAAAACAACTCTTTATGAAAGCTTCAGCAGGAATGAGTACCCTTTATTTTCTTCAACCAAAGAACCTTGTCATGATGACAGTGCTGTGTTTTGTTTCATTTCATTATGGTGGTTTTGAAAAAGGGAGTTAGCTCCAGCTGCGCGACGGCAACTGTGAAAACCTTTTCATCACGATAATAGTATTGGTCACTGTGGCATCTTCTGGGTAGCCCTAGCAAGAGTTCTCAAAACTATTTAACACTATGTTTGGCAACCATTGTGTACTGTCCACGCTGCACAATAGCACTACAACATGGAATTAGGCCACTGTTTTTATTCAAAATAAATAGTAAAAGTTTATAGCTGACTGTTTTTGGACATTTCAGGGCAATGGAAAAATCTGTATCAAGCTGTAAACTAGGGGTGGAACAGTTCATGTAAAAAGTCTGTCCTGTTCGGTACGCTTGTCACGGTTTGGGGCACTTAATAATAATAATAATAATAATAATAATAAAAATACATTTTATTTGATGGTGCCTTTCAAGTCATCCAAGGTCACCTTACAGAGAATCAAATGAAGAATAAAACAACAAACTTTAAAACCAGACATCAACTGTATTGTTTGGTTGGTTCGGTTCATGACACGCACAACGTAAGCCTTGCCAGTAACCCAGTGAAGTTTTTTATTTATTTTTTTCATTTGGCATGAGGCAGAGGCATTACATTTTTATATGTGGGACCTATGGAAGATAGAAGCTTTTACTCTGTGCCAAGCTTTCCAACAGTATGAACACCGGCAGCTATTGACCTGAGAGATGCAGGTTGATTATAGCAAAGCAGCCAAACTACACAATAACACAAATGGTAGAATACACAAATTTGTGGACCCAAAATATCTCTACAAAGTAAATATCTATTAGCACAGCGGTTGGTCTGTTACAAATAAATGATCCCATTTTATGTTGACGTGTGACCTTGATCTCCCAAAGAGATTATTATTTTTATTAATTACTATTATTATTATTGTTTTTATTATCATTATTGTTATCATCATCATTTCACGTGCCACAGGCGGATTTGAGCAGCATCAATAAAGCAGTTTTCTTAGGTGTTTTTCTCTTTTATCCTGCAGTGTGCTTATTGAAACAGGCTTTATAATGTATCCTGGGATAAGTTACACATTTTATTGTAGAGTTGGCTTGTTGAATTTTAGCATTGTCAGGCAAATTGGTCCGTTTGAGCAGGAGACGTGCAAATAAATCAATGCGCATATTAAAAAAAACTGACGCAGAAACAAAGTAGCACGGGACACAGAAGATTTTTAGTAAGTTCATTCACGCCTTCATCAGTGTGTTTAAAATATATATTTTGGGATCTGGGCAGTAGGTTTACTTTACTGTTATTTTCATGAATTCAATATTTAGTCCCTGCATGGTATTTTGACTGTCTGAATGTGTTCTATTTCCTCAGGTAAGATTAGTGCATCCAGGAAGCTTTTTATTTTGTTCATCTCAGCTGTTTTTCTGCTGAGTGTTTTGTTTTGTGTGTTCATGAGTTGGTGCCACCTGCATCCATTTGCTTTGATACATTGCTTTGATACATACAATACTAAGAATTGTATTTTTAATCATTTTTAATGCGCTCTTGCCTTGATGACCACAACCGGTCTAGAAATATGAGAAAAACACACTTGCGCTAACAGTGCAGAAAAAAAAGAATTACATAAACTGAACCAAACCGAAAACCGTGGGTTTTGTGAACCGTCCCACCCCTACTTTAATCACAGTATCACTTTTTTTAATTAATATGGCTCCTTCTCTTTATATCTGCTTGTTGAACATGAACTGATGCTCAGCAAACAATTGCCTATTGACACACACAGCAGACACAGAGCAAGAGTAGAATGAATTTGGTGTCGCCTCTCTGGCCATCTTTAAAATGTAAGTCCAATGTTCACTCTTCCTTGAATTCTGTTTTGTATTCCACTAACTCCAGAAAAAACATAACTCTTTAGCTTCTAAATGCTTTGCTATGTTCACTGGCTAATTTGCTAACAGTGTCTGTCTGCTGTTTGGTGGTTATCAGGTTGACAACAACTCATCCAAACGCTCAAGTGACAGCATCCAGGGGCAGCATCCATCCCAAGGGCCACGCCCCTCTTCACCTAGTGGAGTTTGGTCAGAAAACCAACACAATGATTGGGCATACTGTTGAGGGCACAAATAGTATCTAGCTTAAGTTGTCCATGTGTCCAACAAATACACACACAGCTCATACCACAACATGGTTTTTCCCTGTCATCCCCTCAAGCCTAATCAATTCCTTCTCTCCGTCACTCTCCTCCTCTTCATATCTACTTGTTGAACATGAATTGATGCTTGACAATGATTACAAGAGATTTTATTTCTATAATTTGAAACTATCAGTGAGCACATGTTCTGTATAGTTTACTAGAGTGAAAATATAAAGGTTGGCGATCAGTTGTGTGTCAAGTTGTGTGTTGAAGTGATTGAATTGAATCCAAATTGGTCCCAGCCACTAGAATACTGTGCTGCTATTAACACATTTTTCTCCCAAAGAAAACAAGAAAATCCTTTAATGGAGCTTAAGTTGAGATCTGAGCTATATATAATATTATTTAATCGGTCATTGAACTACAGTTTTAAAAGTATAAATGCAGCAAGATAGAGGGAGATAGCTTTGCTGTAGTAATGAGTGACTGTTATTGAAGGAACAGCAAGATTACACACAACTACAGAACAGCAACACACAGTTTTGGTTCCACCCCTGTCTTCTTCCCACCAGTCTGGAACACTGCTCATTATTATGTAATGACACTGCATGTCAGAAGTACTTCCTGCAGTGCTACATAATTATCTCATTCTTTTTGTTGTAACTTGTACTCATACTTTAGTTAGAATCCCAGATGGATTCTCATCAGCAGCACATCTCGGCAGTATGACTGTATGCAGACCAGCAGCCAGCCTCTGTTCTGTTACTGTGGCTTCCACAGGAAAGGCTGGACATCTAGGAGGACAACCATGGTTGCATTAGCAAGGGAAAAGGAAAGAAAAGGACAATTCTATAGTTGTTTTTCAAATATTATTTATAATTTTATTTAGGTTTCCATGGTTACTTACCACTCAGTTCTTGAAAACTGAAATGATGGATATAGGTGTGTCCACTATAGTTTAAAAGCTGATTGCTTGTCTGACTTCTCATTTTGCTTGACTCCATCATACAGATTATCTACCACTCCCACAGATATCAGCAGATATAATTCATTATAAGAATGACAAGATCAATATATATCAAGAAAATATCAGTCCTATACCAGTCCTAGGTTGTCTTTGAAAGTGGTGAAAGTGTTGGAAAATAGCATAAAAGCAGCATGATAGTTTTCTTGTGTATATTACTAGCATAAGAATTGGTATTTTGGATAAAAAATGAGCTGTACCACTTTATAATAAGGCACCCTTTATAAAAACTATAACTACTGGGTTTATTCATAATATTTCACATATCAGATAAATTCAAAGAAGGTTGTGAGAAATCTCTACAGTGGGTTAACTTGGTGATGTTAAAGTAACCACTTAGTGAAAACTTGAGTTATAACTAAGCTAAATTTGAACAGCTTGTGTGTATCCTTCTCAAGACCTCTGAATATAAAACCATTCATAAAAACTTATTTACAATTACAACTGCAGAGCTGGTAGGCTATTAGAAAATGAGAAACCCATGGGCAACTCAAACATTTAGAACTGCATTATTACCAATCAAAAACAATAAACATCAGTCAATGGGATTTTTAATAACCCGGTAACCCAAATTGTGTTAGTAGCTGTCAGCAGATATAAACTATGTAATTATTTGTTTGGAACTGCTAGATAATCATTAGTTAATTATAAACCATGAATAAACCAGTAGTTTCAGTTTATAAAACTTGTATGAAGGATGCCCTAGTGAACTTTGTTTACCTACTTAATCTGTAATCTATATAATGTGATCTCTATCTGCGGACAAAACAGATAATGGACAGTATAATGCATGTGATGGCGCATGCTTCAGCTGGATTGCACTGCGGTTGCTATAGAGCTCCACATGGTGGCAACAGTGTTGGTGCATTTCTTCACATCTGTCATCAATTATGTCATATGAGAGGCTCAGCGAGAATGAGTCAGGTCTTAATCTGCTCACGGGATAAAAATGCATGAAGAAGAAAAGGCCAAGGAAATAAGGCCTGTTGATGTCCTGCTGCTGCACTACTGCTGGTGCTGGCAGCATTCTCTTTACTTCAGTATCACCTGTGCTTTATCTTTTACTCACCACAGACACATACAAAGACCAGTGTTATGGCTGGTTTCAATTCATTTCAAATTGATCCAACAAGGTGAAAATGCATGAGAAGCTTTTCATATCCCAACTTTAAATACATGAATGATTATCGTAGATTTGTGCTAAGGGGGAAAAAAGAGTAATAATAGTATTACAGTGTTTTAGAAGAAGCACAAGGGAGATGTTCTAATGTAGTGTAGCATTAATATTATCCAGAGGAAAGTAACATTACGATGGATTTATCTGTTCTTCTCATGGTGATGAATTATATGATGATAATGATGACTGTAGATTGTTAAAAAGCCTTTTTTGTTTTGGGTTTTTTTCTTTCTCTTTTTTTGGAGTTGTGAATAATTAAACTGAAGTTGATCTAAATTGAACTCTGTCTTTATTCTTGAATAATAAATAGTGGATATAGTTAATCACAGGCAGAAACAAAATGTATATTCAGGAAATGACACATTTACAGTTTTTTCTGTTTTTCTATGCAAATTGAATGTATATAATACTATAGTATTTTAGAGAATATAAAGGAAAGTGCAATTTTTAAAAATTTTAATATTACCTTGAAGGACGTATTTTCTGCATTGTATTCATGAAATCATGGCAGTTAAGTTCTGTTAAGATAAACATTTCATTTTAAAGTTCAAGTCTACTTCAGTCAGTGTTTTATCATTTTGCTGTGAGTTGCATATATTGCTCATATAGCCCCAATCATTCCAACTGTGTACACACCTACACTGAACAACTGTAAATACACTCACACAAAACGTGCTCTGGTGACACTCCACCCATGCTCAGCCATGTGAAGCAGGCCATTTCTGGTAAATTCTACAAGCAACACTAGATTTCACTGGAGTGAGCAGTTTGTCATTTCATGAGTTTAAGGAGGGTTAGAGGTAAGATTAGCACATTCAGGCTCTCTTAAATTCAGATTCTGGGTGAATGTTTGAATCATCAACTACCCTGCAAATGGCTGATATTTTCATTGTGACATGTTTGAACATACAAGACAGAATAAGAGAAATTGTCATCATTCACTGACCATCATTTTGCTACCTCTTAAAACTGGTTACCCGAAAACTCATAAAACTGCTGGTTGAAAACTGAAACACTCATAATGCTGCTAGTTGAAAACTAAAACATTCATAAAACTGCTAATTGAAAACTGAAACATTCATAAAACTACTTGTTGAAAACTGAAACACTCATAAAGCTGCTAGTTGAAAACTGAAACACCTTTTTTAATCTTTTGTTTTTTGACATTTCATTTACTTTGGTGCTGAGTTTTAGAGTATAGAACAGAATTTAACGGTCATAAAAGTGATACATCACACTATGGCACAGAGCTGCAGATTTCATGGATGAAAAAATCCAACATGATGAGTTCAGCAGTAAGAGGGCTGTCACACTGTCACATTTTCAGGGCCACTGAGGTCATGTCCTCTGTTGGCTTTCTGGAACATTTTAGAAACCTGGTGGTGAACACTAGAATTTAAATGCTGGTGGTTTTTTTTAGTTTTTTAAAATCAATATTGTGTTGATGCTGTGTTGTTGGGTACCATCACTACGGGGCACCCTGAAATGTAGGAGTGGAAGGGAGTTTGGTTATTAATAATGACTAATAATTATAATAAATAATTATTAATTATTAATAAGAAATTAAAGATAATCAATACTAATTATTCATTTGGGGCATCACCTGGAAACCGGGAACAATAACCAAACTGTTAAATTAGGCTCAATCTATCATGTGTGTTCAAGAGTGAGGAGGCTCAAGACGGCAGCTCCATGAGGGGGGTCTTGTTGCCCTCTGAAACAATGTGGCCCAGGTAGGCTACTTGGTGACGAAAGAGGCAGCATTTGGCAGGTTTTAACTTGAGGTTGGCCTGGAGGAGACAATCAAAAACCTTCCCCAGACGCTGCAGCATCTCCGGTACATTCCTGCCCAGGACAATGATGTCATCAAGGTAAACCAGGCGGTCTCCCACTGCATGCCAGTCAGGACGTGGTCCATCAGCCGTTGGAGCGGCGCTGGTGCGTTGCACAGTCCAAACAGCAACGTTCCACTCGAGCAGTCCTTTCCAGGTACAGAAGGCAGCTGCTTTGCGTACCCTGGGGGTCAGTGGGTATGCATCCTTGATGATGGAGTCATTTAAAGGGGTTAAAAACTGCCTTGGAGGGCTGAGCATCCACCAAGATTCAACAAAGCCTTTGGTGGGGCTCAGTATTACTTCCCCTCTTACGGGTGTTGAACTCGCACCAGGCACTCCTGCCCAGGCTCCAGCACCACAATTGGGGATACTCTCTAGCATTTGCCCTTGTTAGTATGTATTTTCTCTTAACATAACCCACTCAGCAGGGCACCATAAAGTCTGAAGAAACATGTCAAAGAATGATTGATATAGTCCAGAATAACTTAAGGTGCCTCACAAAGGATATCACATTCTGCTCAAACTGTCACTGAAGATATTTGACCCACTCTGTGACTGTATAAGACTCCTGTGTTCTGGAGTGAATCTTTGTCAGTGTCTCAGGCATGCAGACATGAACCAAGCTTGTATTAAAACATGTATTAAGACAGAACTTCTGATTTGATTAATCTTTGCCGTCTATCTACACAGTCTCCGAATAACAGCCCTTGACCCCTTTTCCCCTTGGAAATAAGGTACTGTCTCACCGATTAGCACTATTTCCTGATTTTCATAGTCCAGGTGTGCTTTGGCTTGAAACAAAAACAGGTGGCCCAGGAGAGCCTCATGGGTAGCTACATCAGCTACTAGGAAGTGCACACTAACCTCATTGCTGTTGATCTAGACAGGGACATGAGCCTCACTGAGCACAGGCACATCACAAGGCCCGATACCAAGCAGCGTCTTTGTGATTGAAGGCTGGAGTGGAGGCTGTTCAGCTGGGTGAAAAGCAGCGGCAGAACACTTTTCTGAGCCGCACTGTCCAACACAGCGCACACATCCAGGTTGTGCACCCTCATGTGAATGCTCATTTCTTGAGTTGGTGCCTTAAGGTGCAGCACAGCAGGGTTTTGTGTTTTGGGGGAAACTTGGGCTTTGTTAGCGTTCTTTGGTGAGGGGCAGTTTCTTCTCATATGACCCAGGCCTGAGCAGTTGTGACAGCGAATCTCCTCCCAATTTATGTTTTTACGGCCTCTCCCTGTATTTGGCTTATATTTCGAATCAGGAGAGGCTGGTTGGAAATGTGGGCTGGGGTTAGGGGGTCTAGGTTCCCATCTGGCTGCTTGCGGGGCTAGTCTATCTCCTCTCCTCCTCTGTACCATCCCTGATGACAGCGGGACGGGTCCTCCTTTTTTTTACTACTACTTTATTTTTATCAAAGAGAAACACAAACATTCCTTGACAACATTACAGATTATGTATGACAGTGCTGAAGACAAGAGAAAAGAAAAAAAAACAAACCCATGGGGCTCGGAAAACTGAATATTACTAATGAGTGAAAAATAATAAATGAATAAATAAATAAGTGGACAGTTAAGACATTCCAGCATACTGTGGGGTCCCCCTCAGTTAGAGAGGTATCTTGCTATAGGTAGCCATCTCCTCACAAAAACATCAGACCTTAGTTGTAATTTAGCAGTTAAAGGCTCCATTCCATACACCTCCTTCAGCTTCTGTTTCCACTGTGACACTGTAGGTGGCTGTGGATTCATCCAGTTTATTGTCACCATTTTCCTAGCAGTCATCAGGAGTATATGTAACAAGTGCTTTTGGTCTCTAGTGTACATGTCTTCTGGGGTTAGATCAAAAAGAAACTGACTTGGGGTGAATAGTATATTAATTCCCAGAACTTTATCTATCTCACTCTTTGTTGGCTAGGCCATGTCCCAGACACCATCATCGCTTCTGATTTACTAGGATTGACTTTATAACCGGACACTAGACCATATTCATTAAGTCTTTGTAGAAGAACCGGCACTGAGTGGATGGGATTTTCAATAAATAATAATATGTCATCTGCGTATAGGGCTATTTTATGTTGGTTTCCACTCTCGTCCCTTATTCCTTGTATAAGGGTTAGGTAACCCGTACATTGAGTGGGGTCCTTTCCATCCTTGTGTATAACTGTGATAATTGCCTCTGACCAGGTTTTTGGGGGGTCCCTTTCATCCAGTGCATAATTATATACCTGACATAAAATTGGGGCTAGTTCGTGAACAAAAACTTTATAATATTCCCCCGAGTATCCATCGACACCCGGGGATTCACTATTCTTTAATTTGCTAATACTATCTATTATTTCCTGTACTGTTATCGGAGAAGATAGCATCTCAGCCTCATCCTGTGATAATCTACTCAATTGGATCGAGTCCAGGAGTTTTGCTATTTTCTCCTTCTTCCCCATTAATTCTTGACCTTCATATAATTTTTTATAGTATGCAGCAAACGCCTCTGCTACTTCTTTCGGTTGGGAGGTGGTTCTATTTGTGTCGGGGTGTTTAATTTTGGGTACCACGCGGTTCGATTGAGCTTTCCGTACCTGAAAAGCCAATAACCTACTTGCTTTATTTCCCATCCCCTTTTCTAGATATTTTATGTTCTTTTTCTAACCTGGTAATTTCAGTCTCCAATTTAAGTCTCCTGGCCTCTCTTTGTTTTCTTATTCTCGATGTAATTTGGATGATATGTCCCCTCATGACAGCTTTGGCACCATCCCATAAAATAGATGGAGTAACATCTCCGCTATCATTTATGTCAATATATTCTTTTAGCTTGTCATGTAATTCCTGTTGGATTAGGGGGTCATTCAATATTGACACGTTAAGCCTCCAGTATCGGAATTGTTTTTCTTGACCTAAATTTATTTTCAGCTTAATGGGACTATGATCTGACAGAGTCATGGGTTCTATCTTGCACTCTGTCACTCTATGCACATCAGCCTTTGAAACAAGAAACATGTCTAATCTGGAGTAACTCCCATGAACTTGGGATCTGTATGTATAGTCTCTGTCTCTGGGATGGTGATATCGCCATACATCAATCAGGCCCAGTCCCTCCATCATTCCCAGAACAGTAGCTGCTTTTCTGGTTCGAGGTCCCTTCTCAGCAGGTAATCGGTCTATACTTAAATTTAGAGCACAATTATAGCACAACTATGATTCCCTTCCCTTCATCTGCCAATTTGGAGGCTATTTTCTTAAAAAAAGTGGGACAATCCTTATTTGGTGCATACAGGTTCAAAAATGTAAATCTATTTTCCCCAATCGTACCTATCACCATGATATATCTGCCTTCCTTGTCTTTCAATACTTTTTCGCAATTAAAAAAAACATCCCTTCTAAATAGGATGGCAACCGCCCTTTTCCTCCCTCCTCCGTGAGACGCACTATATATTTGTTCCACCCAGTCCCTCTTTAATTTCAGGTGTTCTGCTTCAGACAGATGTGTCTCTTGTAACATTGCGACTGAACATTGTAAAGCTTTGAGTTGGTTAAGTATTTTCTTTCTTTTAATTGGATTTCCCAGGCCCTTCATGTTGTAGCTAACTACAGTCAAATTGTCCATATCACACTTCTTTTAATCCTTACTGTCATGATGCTTTGGAGTCAGCTTATAAATGTCATGTGCACCATCACCGGTTATAAAAGTCCTATCAGTTGTCAAGGAGATAACACAAAAAAGAACAGAAACTATGTACAATTTCCAAAAAAGAACATCAGAAATCAAACACAAAAACCTGGCTTCCAAGTCCTCAACTGGCCTATCTCCAGTAGTGGCCAGTCCCTGTGTAGAACTGGGTGGAAAGTGGCGGGAACCCTCCGGGTTAATGTCACATTGTGCGGCAGACCCACTCCGTCGGGTTAACTGCTGCGGCCCTACAGTGGCTGAGTGTGAATCACTCATGAGTCAATTGCAGCTGATGCCACGAACCAAAACGACCAGGTAATATGCTATTGTTACATTCTGGACTCAGCAAAGTGTAAATAAATATTAATAAGAGAAATATAAACTTGAAACAAAGTTTCAGGAAAAAAACAAATGTATATAAAAAAGATATGTATATATAAAATATATATAGCCCAACAACACCATTGTAATTGGAGGGTAATAAGACCATTTAACTTTAGCCCATCAAACAGTATATTATTCCCAGCTGCTCATAGCTGTGTAAGTAAAATTGAAAAACCTTACTTTTTGCACAATATTCTCAATCACTTCAAGGGAAGAAAAACCTGCAGTCTTCTTCTGTAAACCTGCTGACATTCCGCCCTCCTCGGTTGGCGACCCGTGTCTCCCACCTGTGCCTGGCCAGCTCTCGCTCAACTTTATCCCGCTTGTCAACTCGGACCTGAATGTTGAGGTCCTTCAGCACCGGCGCTGCGTCCATCACCGTCTGGAAAGTTTTTTCTTCGGTTCCCACCATCATCCTCAGCCGGGCTGGGTACATGCACTTCGCTTTAATGTTCTTCTCCTTCAGCTGTTTCACAACGTATCTGACCCGAGCGCGGTTCTTCTGCAGCTCCGGCGAGTAGTCATTATCAAAATAAATCTGCTTCTCACCCATCTTCACTGTACGCTGTCTCCAGGCATGCTGCAGGATCTGTTCCTTCACTGTGTAGTCCGCGAATTTAATCACGATGGAGCGAGGCGGGTCGTTTTCTTTCGGTTTTGGCATAAGTGCTCTATGCGCCCTGTCAATCCTGATGTCGGCTTTGGTTAGTGGCAGATTAGTCAGCACCGTCGGCAGTAGCTTTTTAATGAAGGCGACCATGTCTCTTCCCTCGCTTCCTTCAGGAACCTGATACAACCTTAGGTTTTGCCTTCTATGTTCTCAAGGTCCTCACACCGTTCGAATAATTCCGCCTCACGTTGCAGTAGGAAGGCGATTGCTTTTCCGTGGGTTGTGGTGGTCTCCTCCGTAGTTGTTATACGTTCCTCTTCGTCGACGACCCTCTTTTCCAACTTTGTAAGTTGTGCACTTAAACCTCCAACTGATGTTTCAAGCCTTGTGAATGATTCCTTGGCTTGGCCTTTAAATTCCCTTACTTCCATACTCATCTGCAGAATGTCTCCCCGTATTTGTCTGTTTGACTGGGCGATATCTTGAAGCATCCCATCCAGGTTAATCACGGCAGCATCAGTGGTTTTGCTAGCACTAGCTTCGTCAGGATTAGCAGGCTTGTTAGCATCAGCTGGTTCCGATGATTTTTCATCTCCTTCTTTGTTTCTAAAATGATATCTGGCGAGTCTATCGCCAGCGCTCGTCTTTGTTGTGTCGTTAGGCATGTTTTTGCTGAGTTTTGTTCAGGTATCGATTTAGTAAGATGGTTAATCAGCAGAGCTCAAATTTCTGCGTCCTATATGAACATGGCGCCGCCGGAAGTCCCCGGGTCCTCCTTTTGTTCAGGTTGTGTGCCCCTTATTGTATGAGGCCAGTGACATACAGTTGAAACCATAAGTTTACATACACCGTATAAAAAGACACATAACCTTTTTTTCTCACTGCCTGTTTGTAGTCAATTAGGATTTCCAAAATTATTTATATTTGCTTAATGCCAGAGAGACAATTTTTTATTACTTTCTTCAAAGTCAGAAGTTACATACATTTCATTAGTATTTGGTAGCATTGCCTTTAAACTGTATGACTTGGGTCAAACGTTTTGGGTGTCCTTCTACAAGCTTCTCACAATAGTTTGCTGGAATTTTGGCTCATTCCTCTTGACAGAACTGTTGTAACTGAGTCAGGTTTGTAGGCCGCCTTGCTCATACACGCCTTTTCTGCCCACAAATTTTTTATAGGATTGAGATCAGGGCTTTGTGATGGCCACTCCAAAACATTGACTTTGGTGTCCTTAAGCCACTTTGTAACTAATTTGGCAGTATGCTTAGGGTCATTGTCGATTTGGAAGACCCATTTGCGCCCAAGCTTTAACTTCCTGGCTGATGTCTTGAGATGTTGCTTCAATATTTCTACATAATGTTCTTTCCACTCCCTCCTGCAGCAAAACACCCCACAACATGATGCTGCCACCCCCGTACTTCACAGTTGGGATGTTGTCCTCAGGCTTGCAAGCTTCCGCCTTTTTCCTCCAAATGTAGCAATGGTCATTACGGTCTTCTTCCTGAGCAGTATGATGGCTGTGTTTATACTTGCGTATAATTGTTTGAACAGATGAACGTGGCACCTTCAGGCGTCTGGAAATTGTACCTAAGGATGAACCAGACTTGTGGAAGTCCACAATTCCCTTCCTGATATCTTGGCTGATTTCTTTTGATTTCCCCATTATGTCACATGCACAGGACACAGTGTGTTTGAGGTGTGCCTTAAAATTCATCCACAGGTGTGCCTCTAATTAACTCAAATGTTGTCAATTAGTCAGAGACATCCAAAGCCATGACATCATCATCTGGACTTTCCCAAATTGTTTAAAGGCACAGTAATCTTAGTGTATGTAAACTTCTGACTTAGAAAGTAATAAAATAAAAAGTTGTCTAAAATTCTCTCTCTCATTATTCTGGCATTTAGCAAATATAAATAATTTTGGTAATCCTAACTGACCTACAACAGGAAAGGTTTCGTCTGATATAAAGTCAGACAGTGAGGGAAAAAAAGGTATTTTTATACAGTGTATGTAAGCTTCTGGTTTCAACTGTATGATGCTTGGTGAATTCATGACAACGGGCGATGTCATAGGCTTGGGCGAGCAGTTTTTGTACCATCTCTGCATCCCCTACAGCATTAGTGAAAACTTCAACACCTGTTGTGTCCTGCTCAGTCTCAGTCTTGTTGCTGTAGGCCACTGACACTTTCCCATAAATATTGTCTCTCAAAACATGAAGAGCCGCACCTTTTGCAGATCCGCTGTCTCAGTTCGATTGCCACTGCAGCTGCATGCTCTGAAGATGGGCCATATGCAGTCTCCAATTCATGCACCAGGTGGCAGTAATCCCACTGTGAAGAGCTGGGATTTCTGTGGACAATTGCTCCTGCTGCACCCACCAGGCAGAACTTTAACTGAATGACCTTAGTCTTTCCTGACCAGCAATTAGCTTTGGCACAACTTTCAAACCTGTGCAGTAACTCTCTCCATGGGGCAGTGCCATCATATTGACCACGGCATAAAGTTGGGACCCTTTCTCTGTGATCGTAGTCATCCTCACTGTCTGATTAAGCCCAGTAATGTGCACGGTGAGCCTGGCGTTCATGTGATTTCGGCTGCACACGTTTGGGGAAAGGGCTCATTAACTGCACAGTCTGACCAGGTTTTTGCTCAGGTGAGTATTCACAGTCAATGTCCAGTGATGGCCTGCAGCATGAAAATGGACTCCATGGCAGACCTGGACTGGGACAAAAATTCAGCCCTGGACTTTTTGGTCCAGACCAGCCCACTACAATCCACGTGCAGATTCTGTGCCAACTCGCGTTGATGTACATTTAAACACACAAGCCCTTAATAACAATATTATACTGATCAATATCCCTTATATTCTGGAGACTTGAATAGGCTTGAATTAGTTTTAACTGTATCATGTGAAACTGTTGAACGTGCAATAAACCTTAAACACTGACGGAAAAAAATATGTAAAGCATCATAGACTACATATGTGTTATGTTGTTAGAGCAATGTCCTTCATGAACAAATTGGACTGTGAAAGGTGCATGTTGACACTTAAAACACTTAAACTCTGGTGACCTGATTTGGGGGATGAATTATGTGTGGCATCCTTTATGAAAATAGTGGTTAAGTGGTTAATAAAAGCAACTAATCAATTAATCAGGATAGTATATGAAGATGGTTATTGTTTTCCAATACTTTAGATAACCAGATTTAGGCCTAGTTGTAACACACCACACTATGCAGAGTTTGCTGTTTATTATGTCAAGTAAAGTTCATAGACAGTTAGTAACCATTCTGAACATTTAATGAGTGTTTATCCACACCATGCTGGCAGGATCACACCTGCTTAAGACTGTATCACCACTTCCACATGGTGGAGAGTCTTCCTCAACCTGCTGCTGCACCACTGTGGCAGCGGGAGCCTCACTCTGACACACCTGCTGCTGAGAGGAACCACTGCTGCTAGCTCTGGCTACGCTGGCCCTCGCAGCAAACATTTCTGACAGTTTATTGCTCTTAGTTTTCTCCGTTTTTCAGCTCCGCCTTTTGATTTTTTACTCGCATTCTCCATTTTATAATCCTCACTTTGTTTTTCGTGTGCTGGTGTGTTGTTGTTTCTCTCACTCACTCTTTCATCATGACTGCTTGTCATTAAAGGTGATTGGCGGGGGGGGGGGGGGGGGGGGGGGCTAGAACATGCGGATGAGAATAAAATGTCGCATTTGGAAGTGGTCGTAAAAGTCCTGATCTAAAGCCCATTGAACATATGTGAAAAAATCTGTGGGCCAATCTACCAGTGGAGAAATGTAGCAACTGTATTCGGATTTAAAGAAAGAGCAGTCATTACTTCCAAAGGCTGTGCTACAAAATTAGTTACGGGTATTAATATTTGTGGCCATGCCATTTTCATTTGTTTTATTGTATTAAATAATATGTTAAGTTGTAAATCAAAAGCCAAATTATATTCATGTGAAATAACCAATGATAGATACCCTATTATTTTGTCAGTTTCAATTTAATGCAGAGACAATTTACTTTTAAAAAAGTATAGTACTTATAGACATAAAACAAAGTGTTACTGCACCAGTGTTGGGGAAGCTACTTTGCAAGCGTAGCTTGCAAAGTAGCATGCCGTTCAGCCTGGCAGTAGTATGGACAAACTACTTTTCTATCCCTGGAGAAACTACAGCTAAAAAAAAGTAGCTTTACTAATTATACTCATTTAACCCGGTGTTAAATAAATCAGCATGTGGTGTATATGAAACAAAATATAATAACCTACAAAAAATTCACATGCCAGCAGAAATATGCCTCTCAACTCAGTTTTATATTTTTAAAGAAAAAAAGCTGACATTTTTGGTCAACATACTGTAGGTTCACCATATACATGTTGGGTAATATAAAGAGAAAATGAAAATCCTACCACAATATCCATCCATCCATCCATCTTCTTCCGCTTATCCGGAGTCGGGTCGCGGGGGCAGCAGCCTAAGCCATAAAAATAAAAATAAAAAATTATGAACAGGATCGGTGACAAAGGGCAGCCCTGGCGGAGTCCAACTCTCACCGGAAACAAGTCCGACTTATTGCCGGAAATGCGGACCAAGCTCTGACACCGGTCATACAGGGAACGGACGGCCCTTATCAGGGAGTCCGATACCCCGTATTCCCTACCACAATACCCACTTGTAAATCAGAAATGTAAATCAGTCAACAAAAAATCTAATAAAAAATAAAAAGAGGTGACATATTCTAGAGAGTTCTGGAACACAATAATGGTAAAATAAAATTTATATTATATAGGTCTTTTTTTAATAAAAAATATTTCATGCCAAAATTGTAGTTTGTAAATTGATTAGTTAAACTACAAAAAATGACCCAAAATGTAGTTGAAATACTTGACACAGCACAAAATATGAATGTAGTTTATCTACCAGTAAGTTACAGCAAATTTTATTTAAGCTATGTAGTTCATACATGTAGTTTAAGTCTCCCCAACACTGAGTGTTACCATGCTTTGAGCAGGACCAATGAAATGCTATCACCTCCACTATGATACAATCTTAAAAGTAGACAAACAGAGCAGATCTTATTATGGTCATGATCACCTTGCAAATGTAAGCAACAGCTTAGCTGCTGTCAGACTGTGGAGAGGTGACCAGGTATGGACAGTAAACAGCCAGCAGCTTAAACCTGTAAATCTTGTCATGTAGTTCCTCTGATGTGATTCAGTGTATTACTGTTACTCACTGCCATTAGTCACATCTTCAGTTTTTTCACTCTATCCTTGCTGTCTGTCATTCTCCTCACTCTGCAGCCTCTGGTAAAAACTCATCACACAGGATGTGGCTTTGGCAGGGCAAACACTGCACAATAAAACTTACTTCGATCAGGAACTTTATAATTGTTCAACATGCTCTATACTCAGGAGCAAGATGAACATTTAAAAGGTTGTTCCTTTTTTGAATATATATCACAATTTGAATTTGAATATTATATAGTAATTTGATTCTTTACTTGTTACACCACATTTGCAGCAAGAATTTACTTTTCAGAAATTACAGTAATTATGTTTGCTTTTTAAAATTATATATATATATATATATATATATATATATATATATATATATATATATATAAAATATAAGTATGTGTATATATCAAAGACACATATGAACATATGACACATATATTAGAATGCTATTCATAGACTACAGCTCGGCATTTAACACAGCCATACCACACAGACTGTCTGAAAAGCTCCTCACCCTTCGAGTGTCTGAACTGTGAGCACAGGGACCTCCCAGGGTTGCATGCTCAGCCCTCTGCTGTACACCCTTTTCACCTATGTTTGTGAGGTCTCTGAGTCCAACACCAGCATCATAAAGTTTGCGGACAACACCACAGTCATTGGACTGATCACTGATAGAGAGGAGGCAGGGTACAGAAGAGAGGTTGCAGGACTGGTGGCCTGGTGCCAGGAAAATAATCTCTCCTTAAGGACAGATAAGACCAAGGAGATGATTATTGATCCTAGGAGGGGAGGAGGGAGCAGCATACCCCAATATACATCAGTGGGACAGAGGTGGAGAGGATAAAAACTTTCAAGTTCCTCGGCACTCACATCAGCAAGGACCTCACCTGGTTTCACAACACTCTGCAGCTCCTGAAGAAGTCACATCCAAGGCTGTATTTCTTGAGAAAGCTGAGGAAGTTTGGCATGCCAACCTAAACCTCAGCAGCTTGAGCGTCATCACCAGCTCCATTACAGTGTGGTACTGCCCTACTCAGGACAGGAAGGCTCTCCGGCAGGTGATAAAAACTGCCCAGTCCATCTCCGAAACAGCCTTCCCATCACTACAGGGCCCATAACATTATCAAGGACAACACACACCCACAACAGGCACTTCACTTCAAAGTTTACTACTGCAAACAAATACTCATATTTGATAATAAAATGTTGTGCCAAATGCCAATCTATAATAATAATAATAATAATAATAGAAACAACAACATTAATAATAATAATAACAATAATAATAATAATAATAATAATAATAATAATAATAATAATAATAATAATAATAATAATAATAGTGATAATGTAATAATAATCATTATTATCATTAATTAATTATTTTTATGTGGATTTTACTGGTTTTGTAACAGTTCAAAAAATAATTGTAGCTTTTTAAAATAGTAAATCAAAGAATCATGGAGTGATTTTTTTTCTTTTTAGTTTCATCATCAGATTTCACAATACACAGCCATCATTTTGTCTTTTACAGTACTTGTGTTCCAATAGATTCATCTCACAAGCTCTTTTTTGCCGGAGCGCCAGAGAACCATGGTGATAAGGTTTATGTTGTGTCTGATGTTTTCATGTGAGATGATGCAGGCTGTTAGATGTTCTGACCCGTGCTGTATGAGAATTAGCTAAAAACAATCAGAAGCATATTTGAGACATTTGAGCTGTTACCATCTGAACTGAAGGATATCCATTTGACAGGAAATTCAAATTTCACTGCACACCCATCATTTCCCAAAATCATGTACATTTAACATGGTTTGAACCTTGAGCAGCCTAGTGATGTCTGCCCACTTTGAACAGCGCAGGTTTCCTTCTCATGAGAAATAAATGTGCAGAACAGAGAGGAGGGGGAGGAGGTGAAAGTCTGCGGGACTTTTTGTCTATACGGCCCCGTAAACCAGAGGCGGAGGATGAGAGAAAATGAGATGGAGTAGAGCGATGAGATGAGTCAAGACACAACAGAAAAGAAGAGAATAAGTTGAACTTATACAGAGTCAGAAGATGATGTATTCAGATTCTGTCACATAAATTGCCCCCTCATTCACTCTTCCTACATAATCTGAGAAGTAAAGTTTGAAAACATGAAAAAGTATCTATTTACATGGTTATTTGTCCTCTGACAATGGTGAAGAATTGCATCATGGAACATTAGTACTAGTTTACATCTTTAATATAGACTACAACAGAACTTTTCATTCCATTGGAGTGCACTCAAGTAAGAAGGCGGAAATTAGTACTGTAGGTAAAACACTAATAAGCGGTCATATTTGAAGTCTTCAGCAGCAGTGACGTCAACAGCTGCAAGTTTGTCAGTGTTTAAGCAAATGAACAGAACTGACCGCACACTTAGTTTCTGACTGCTAGCCATTAGCCTCAGGCCCTACTACCTGCAGAGGGAGTTCAATGATGAAGACTAAATCTGTGCTTGAGGGAGGCGAAGGAGACCTACAGGAAGAAGCTGGAGCAGAAGCTACAGGAGAGAGGAGTTAAAACCATCACAGGCCACAACACAAAGAGAGAGGGGGGGGGGGGCTATGGAGGAAGCAAATGAACTAAATAACTTCTTGAACCCTCTTCCTCCTCCCTTAACTATATTGTTATTTCTCCTTCATTTTTCTTGATTGAATGCTGTAAAACAGTGGTTCTCAAATGGGGGTACTTGAAGGCACTCCAGGGGGTACATGAGATTTTATAATATATCAATCAATTCAAAAAGTCCTTTAAAATGACATGTTTCTTTATCAACAATTGACTTCATGAATTCAGATTAAACACATATCTTTATTATAACCCTAAAAGAAGCCACATAATTATTATTATTAAGTGCACAAATCTCTATTTATAACTAAGTTAATTATTTGTTCTTTAGTTATTTTTATATCTTTTCATTTCCAAATAGTTGAAGAGAATGCAATGTTTTGCACAGTTAGTAAATGTAATAAATCAGACACTGATGACACAGTGTTTTACGTATTTATTCAATCAAAAATGCTTTGCATTTTTTTTTGTTAGGGGGTATTTGACTTGAGAACATATTTCACAGGGGGTACATCACTTAAAAAAGGTTGAGAACCATCAACCATCAACCAAAACATCTGCCATCTAGTGCTGGTCTGTGTTTTCTTTCTCTCTGTGAGAGTTTAAAGTGCTGGATGGAAGAAGCCCATTTTGGACCAGCTGATTTACTAATCATGTCCTAAGTTTGTTATGATATTCTGGTAGAGCATCTGTTTCATATGTTATATGAAACAGATGCTGAACACAGTCTTCTTCTTACACATTAATTATTTAACTCACAAGCATGGCTGATACAGACAAGCTTGCTTGAACTGTTATGACCAACAGCTTATGACAGAAAACTTTACATCAGTGCCTGTGTCCATACTGTAGGTGTGACGATAAAATATATAAAAAGGTAAGACTATTCAAAGCTATTGAAGTATAAATTAAAGGGGAAAACTGCTGATGTGTTCCTACTATAGATAATTCTCTAGTTAATATACTAGCTAATACACGCATGGTTGTTTTTATTTTTTTTTATTTTTTACAGAATTACATGTATGTGCTTAAAGCAAATTTAATAGTAACACAATAACCTTCACCTTTGAAATTTTTCATACTGTAAGTTGGGTATATGTAACTTAAAATGTCACATTTTTGCAAGCCGAAAATCATTTTGGGACTACAAACCACAAATAAATGCAACAGAAAATATTAAAGCAGGACCACTTCAACTGGTGTTTTGTAATGTGGTTTACAGAGCAAAACAAAGTATATTTGCTGAATTTTCAATTAATAAATTATCGGCACACTGTTTTTATATTTGAATCATGCAAATTGCATTTCTTCCCTCAGCCTTCCTGTCAAAGCGTTGATATACGGTCGCTGTATGTATGGTAGTTGTGTATACTGTCACTTAGTAGAGGTTGAAAAAAATGAATTTACTCCAGAGTCACGTAACTCTTCCCTTCACCTCCTCCTACCTCTTCCTCCCCTCTTATCAGTGTTTCTTATTTCCCCCACCCCTCTCTGCCTCTCTTCACCCAGCTCTCTTTGAAGGGAGGAAATCTGCACTTTTGCACAAGTAGCAGCAGCAGGCTGGGGATGAAGTGATTCACTGTGTAGAGAGAGGAAGAGAGAGAAAGAGAGAGAGAGAGAGAGAGAGAGAGAGAGAGAGAGATTTACACCTCTGCACCATTTCCTTTCTCATCAGTTTTTCTGTTGTTGGCGTCTCAATCTAATTTGTGTCATCTGCTCTCCTGTTTGTCTGTTCATTTCCTCCACTGGTTCTTCATTACGTCTGTGATGGATCTCAGGATTGTTGTGACCATCTCCACACTTTTACTCATGACCATTGGTAAGTGCACATTATTTTTCGGGATAAATATAACATTTGGAAAACAGAGGACACAGTGTTAACCTTCACCCACTGACGTACATGCCAAGGCCTTAACAGAGAGGTCATACAGTAGTAAAGTTTGCAAAATACTAGTAGTGATACTCGGAAGAAAACACTCAGTATATATGAGAATACAGAAAATATCTTAATATATCCATAGTATTACAGATACGAACATATGGTTCAATGCAAAACAGTATAGAATGTAAAAAATGTACCATTCTTAAATGAAGTACTTTTCCTTTTGGAGCCAAGCCTTCCCTTGATAGACAAATATCACAATAGTAACTTAAATATTTCATGTCTAGTTACCAGACCTTAAACTCCTTATTAATGATGCACCAGATTCAGCCAATATACAGTACGCTGGTTTGGTTTGGTTCTGGGTGCTGACAACACAAGGCTAAATGTAGCTAACATTAGAGCTGCTAGCTAGAGCTGACTTGCCCTCATGATGATCATGAAGTAAAAGACCTACATATGTAATAACGATTAAAGGTGAAAAATAGGCTGTGTATTTGCTTTGGGTTAATATTGGCATACTAATAAACTAGCTCTGCATCATTTGAAAAACATTTCTTTGAAAACTCCACTTAAAACTGCACAATTCGCACTGTGATATTTGGTTGTTCTACCAACATGACAAGGCTTTTCATGTTGTCCTGACTTTCTGTTTTGTTGATAACTTATTACGTGATAACGTGAAACTCATAGTTGGTCTTGGGCAGAGGTGCACACCACACTTTCTTGTACAGCGTCACAAAATGGTATTGTGTTGCCGTGTGGAGAGGGACACACATCATTCCCTCTATCTGATGTGTTTATTTTCCTCCAGCTGTTAGTGGATAGAAGTGAGGCTCTATCTATGGTTATAACATATACAGCAAATCATATAAATGAGCCACATTCCTGTCCATTCTCTACACACCGTGATAGGAAATGTAATAGATTACAGTTACCCTATTTAAAATGTAATAAGTAATATAACTATTTCAGTGACTTCATCAAAGTAATGATTTGACATTATTTGATGACTTGATTGATTTGATTGACTTTTTGATGACTTTTCTAATGTTCTAACCAATGTTTTCATCTGTTAGGGTAAGTGTTCCCATTAAGCACCAAAATATATAAATATATAAGTTCAGTTGTTTTTCATGGATACTGACATGATTTATAAGAGAGATGATTTCTTATAAAGCAACATTTATCTCTCATTAGTTCATGTAGATTTTGGAATATAAAATAAAGATTTTTTTTTTAAAAGTCAGATGTCTGACATGGAGCTTAAGTGGTACTGTGACTCCATTCAAGCCCATGTGTGTGCCAAATAAGCCTAAATATAAAAAAAATATTGTTTTCAAAGAATAAAAACAGCAATATATGTATTCAGTAACATGTTCTCTGACTTGTTTAATTTTGAGTGGCAGTGTGTAATAATTTAATTAATAATGTATTACAGTTACATTTATTTTGTAATTAAATTATGTAACTAGTTACTCCCCAACATTGACCATTAACATTGACCACATTATAACATGAAACACACACGTGCGCGCACATAAAGTCGTTTAAATTTAATTTGGCATTAAATAAAAAAGAGCATTTATGGAGTGATAACTTGTAATGGAGACTATTTTGCACGGATACAAATACAGGTATGCCTATGGATTTTTACTTATCTGTAGGTGTGTCTTGGGCAAAAAAAAGTTCTATATAACCTAGGGCTGTCAAACGATTAATTTTTTAATCGTGATTAATCGCAGAATTTCCATAGTTAGTCGCGATTAATCGCGTTTTGAATTGCATGTTTAAAATCCTGTTATTTTATATTTCAAGGCAGTTTTAAGCCCATAATGTAAGGCATTTCTTACCAGAGTGTCTTAACTGGGAATCAATCACGTCTCTGCTGCGACTCCCACACTCCAAAATGGTCCTTTGGTGGAGCTGAGGCTCGCTTGGCTGCACCTGGGTGTTTAGCATGGAGGTGCTAACTCAAACTCCACGTACTCCGGTGGTAGTTAAACTCCGTTTGACACAGGTTGCATTTTACTTTTGACTTGTCAACTGAACCGTCTGGAAGTTTTTTAAAGTTAAACAAGCCGTTCAAAAGTCCAGTAGCTCTCTTACTTTCCATCAGCGCGGTAGGTTTACTGCAGGAGGCCACTTCAAAGCATAGTGCTACAGCTAGAGGAGCCGTCTACGGGTGAGTAGAAGGGACAAAAAGGCTTGCAAAATTAAAATGGGATTAAAAAATATTTACGCGTTATGGATTGCATTAATCTAATCGCGATTAACGCATTAACGCTGACAGCCCTAATATAAACTGATCTGTATAACCATCCACCCAACTAGTACTGATTTAATTTCTTTACTCAAATAAAGGTAGGAAAGTAAAGGCTCTGAAATGTACTTAAGTACAAAAATAAAGAGTAAAAATGAATATTTACCATCAATTATACACAATACCTCTTTTGATAATTCAGCAAAATGAAAAAAATTCTTGGCATACAAAAAAAGGATAGTTTTCCTCTTTTGTTAACCTTCACATAAAAACAATCACTGGACACAGTGTAGGTTTGACGCAAGCCAAATTTCAGACAGAATATATATAAATATTAGGGTTGTCAGTGTTAATGTGTTAATCATGATGCGATTAAGGGCCAAGCATCAGTGCCGCTCCAACAGAACAGGTAAACCAAACAAGTGGGTGTGTTTTTTTTTTTTTTTAGAGGGGGTCTTTGGGCTTCTTTGCCTGGGGCCCCCTAGATCCTAGGATCGCTACTGCTGAGCAAAATGCATTCATTTTTTAAAATTGTGTTAATTGATTCACTGAGGACCTTCTCACAGCTTTGTACTGTGCACAGCATGTGTTCATACGGTAGAAGTCTTCCTGCTGCTGTCATACAGTATCCCTGCAAATTATTGGACTCACTTACCAGGGGCTTCATGGAGCGAAGCAAAAAAAAAAAAAAGATTGGTTTTCTATCACTAATTTGCACGTCATGTCGTCTTTTTATGCCACTGATATTGAAACAAGTAACAAACGTGTTTTGACAATGTAAGGAGTAGAAAGTGAAGATATTTGTGTTCAAATATAGGGGTAAAGGTCATCAGAGAAATAAGTATTCAAATAAAGAACAGATTACTGGAAAATCTACAGTACTTCTTTACTTCCTACCTCTGGTCACCCTATAGAGACAGTATTTTAAACTGACACTTCTCTGGGACATTAGTACTGCTAGATGGCATCTAGCAGTACTCAACATAACTTTAGGTTGTTTTTGCCAACTGAATTTACAACCTTTACTGTAATTTTTCTAGTGAGGAAACACAACGTGTCAGTCTTCATGGGAAGACTGGTGACATGGGTTTTTTTTTTCTCTTTTGTTGTTTTAGATTAATATTTTTATTATATTTATTTAATTTACCTTTATTGGGTGAAACTTAATTTCACACATCCTCCTGAAAAAACTTTAAGTATTTAAGACTGTTGTTGAGGCAGAATGAGATCTGAAGGTGGCGGTTACACCCTCATAAAGCTCATACTGTCTTCACAGTTGAAGCATTAGGCCTATTTAACTTTGAAATTCTGAAATGTCTTACAGAGAGCAAAATCGAGTCTGTTTTAAGAACATATGGACTTATTAAAAGGCGTATTCAGTGCATTTAGTACTGAAAGTTTCAACTCAACATGAAGAAAAGAAACTACTTCATTTTTCTTTTAAGGAAAAGAAAGGCAATACTGTGCTGGTGTCAGATCCAGCCTGAACTGATGGATATGAGTTCCATAAACAAACAAAAGAAGAAACGCAGTTAACCTTAATTTCCAGTGATTTATAAAACTAGAAGTTTACCCATAGTGGTATCCAGCCATGCTGATTCAGTTCAGTTCAGTTTCAGTTCTAATAGCAAAGGCTTTGGTACGGAGCTGAAACTTCTGCCACCGCACCACCCCAAAACAGCGGGGCTGAATACTTATAGGTTTGTTGTGTTCGGAGCATGAAAAGGTGACATTTGGAGAACTTTCAGAGTTCATTGTTTTTTATAGAGTTCCAGCCTGTGTAGAAAATAGGGTTGCAGTTATGTGTGGCAGGAGTGAATCTTGTGTAGGCACCTATTGATTGAAATAGAAGCATAGCTGATAGACAATGATTTGGGTGATCTTTATATTGTTACAACACATTGTTTATTACTGTACTTTATTATTTAGGAGCAGCAACAATCTGTATGAATACTGCTTTTGACTCTTTATTAGTTTTGAAAATTGATAATGATATTTTCAATAGATTCAAACAGTGGCTGGGCATCTGTGGAATCGTACTTAAGTGGTTCTCATCCATCTGTCAACAGCTTTCATTCAGTTCCTCCACTACAGTGCTAACATGTGGTATACCTTAATGACCAGTTTTAAGCTCTCTCTCGTCTGACATTAGAACATCTCCTTTCACTGTTATGTAGAAGGCAGGCCACACATATACGGATTGGGTGTTAATGAATTTCTTTAGCTGAACTCTATCAGGTGTACCCCTTCATGCAAAATGCACTTATTGCCCTTTATGTTAATGTGTGTTTGGGTCTTATTTTGACAGGGGCCTAAACTCTATACAACACACAAAAAAAGGAAACGAACAAAAGAAGAGATTGATTTGAGGCATGTTTACCAAATTTGCAACACGGCATCATCTCCTCTTACACATTAAAAAAAACAAAACCAAGAAGCCATAGTTGCAGCCCATACATGAGCATGCAACAACCCTGTGGGACGTGTAAGTTTACTTGCAGTTTGCAAGCAATATTCATCAGTCAAACATGACGCTGCAAACTGTTTGTGATCTGCATGTGAGCAATGTTTGCAAATCACTTACGTGAACCAAGTCCCCATAGCGCCTTGTTAATCTGCTTTAATGTGTGAGTGAGCCACAGCTCAGCTTCAAACTGTACAAAATTCTGCAGCCAGGTTACTGACTCAACCTGAGTTTAATCTATTTGCACTGGTTACCAATTTGTTTTAGAATCTGTTTTAAAACCTTCCTTATTACATAGAGGGCTTTACATAGCTTTAAACTCCTGTCCTAAGAAGACTCTGCTTGTTTAGGCTCTCAGCTGTTCAAGTTCAAATCAAGTTGTGATGATATTTTGCTGCATTGTCGACTTGCTGAGAAACAGTCTTCTGTTTAATATTGAGTCTTACAGTGAGTCTATTGTCGGTTGTCTTACCAACAGCTATTTTGTTGCTCAATGTGCATATTTGCAGGTGTCAGTTGGAAATGCTGGGACAAGATGGGCACTGCATACATCACAATACATACACAACAGTGCACATACACATTCACAAGAATATGTGCATACAAAAACACACACAATGGGCCTCAGTCACAAACAGTGTGTACGCACAAATATGTGCTTAAACTGTGCGTGCGCATGTTTGATGCACAAATCTAGGATTCATCAATATGTTCTTATTTAAATTTGTTTAATGTCGAACTTCCTCAGAAATTGAAATGCCTTATTACAAACTGTAATTTGTGAAATAATTCACTTTTCCTTATGGGTTAATTTTTCTAAAGCAAATGACACACACACTGAATCAGCACCCGCCCATTGTTATTAACAGATCTTTTTAAAGTTTAGTATACAAACATTTTCTAGGTCAATACCATTTTTTATACACAAGGACATTCAATTAAACATACACCATACAGGCCATTTTAAGAATTGTTTTTATGTAGTTTTGTTAAAGACAATGGACCTCATTCACTAATACAGTATGTGCACAGAAATGTTCTTACCCCCCCCCCCCCAAAAGAAATAATTCTAAACTGACAGGCGCGTGTTCGCTATCTGCAATCAGCATACAGCCACGCCTATATTTCCCTATATAAGGACATCTGTTTGGTGTATCATGAAGAGAGCACTGTGCTGAACAGAGCAGAACAGAGAAAATTATAAGAGATGATCCAAAACAGCATTTGAAATAATTGTGTCAGAGGTGGAAACATTGTCACTTCTTCCAGAGTGACAATGTTAAAAAAAAAAAAACAACCAAACAAACAAAACAAAAAAAGGATTGGATGGTGAATGGTCTGTCCCCTACGGTTCTGATGGTGACACAAGTTAAAATAAGGTTTGACATCACAGTTGATGCCAAAACATGAATCGCAGACTAGGAAAAAAAGGGAAATAGGAGGACTAACTTGTAGGCCTGGATGATGCAACAGAAAACATCAATGAAACAAACCGTAACTGTCATCCACACTGAGAGCGATAACTATAACGACAACAATGTAAGCATCCACACTTACGAATGATAATGTCCTGTAAACAGTGGTGTCCAGTACGAGCTGCGCACTCCAGCTGTGTCTGCAGCTAATTATTGATGAGTTGTTACTACTATAATATGTTGTACAGAGAAATAAAAGAGTTCAGAGGTGGGTGCTGATTCAGTGTGTTGATCAGAAGTATTTCTGACACTAGTTGCTGTGATGTTTCAGTATTTAGCAAATAAATAAGGTCATAATTTAAGTGTGTGTGTGTGTGTGTGTGTGTGTGTGTGTGTGTGTGTGTGTGTGTGTGTGTGTGTGTGTGTGTGTGTGTGTGTGTTTGTGATAAGATAAACCCATAACGAAAAGTGAATAATTTCACACATTACATTTTGTAATAAGGCATTTTAATTTAGCCTCAACAAAAAGATGCTGCATCAAGGCGTAGAGCACTGCAGCCCTGTGTAGACATGGTCTGAGGAAGGTAAGAACATATTGATGTATTCCAGATTTGTGCTTCAAACATTCATACGCACAGTTTAAGCACAATATTTCCATACGGAAACATATTTCTGCCCTGCCAGAAAAAGATTAATGCATCAATATCACATTATAACAGCCAATGGTGTATGAGTGTGTGTGATGTTTGTTAGTTTTCTGCTGATGAAAATGTTTTGAATTCACTTTTATCTCTTTAATTTTATTTTTCATCTGATGGCTTTGTATGATTATTGAACAATTTTTGTCTTATTCTAGAGATACTTTCTCAATTGCTTTTATGGGTTTACATATTTATCATTCATGATAAATACTGTTCTAGAGACTGTTCTAGAGACTGTTTCAACACCCAAGTGTCCCAATGTATCTAATTATCAGTCCAAATATTACAGTCACCTTGTTTAACATGAAACCTGAGTTGTTCTCTGTGTTCTCCATACTAACTAATGTCTATCCCCTAGAATCAGACCAAACAGTCCCAAACATCACAACGTTCACAACTCCGACCAACAACACCACTGATAGCAGCAGCAGCAGCCCTTGTACCTGCCCCACTACATCTCCAAAAACCACTGCTACCCCCTCCACCAGCAGTTCTGCACCTGCCCTGGACCTAATCACAATTAAGTGGACAGAGAACTGTAAAGGAGAAGTCCTCCTGATCCTCAATTATACCTCCAACTCACCAGTCTGCTACGACAACAAGACAAAAGTCCAGAGTCTTTTGGGAAATGTGTGTAAGAACAAGAAAGATTGTGAAGACCCCCCGAAGTGGGAGAGAAGCATGACCAAGACTATCTGTTATCACTTAACTGAAAGTATGAGAAAGGAGGAACGCAAATATGAAACACTGAAGGTCCAATGCACAGGTCTGGTCTTCTCTCTGTGTGTCGTTGTTTTCCTGTGAAAGTATGTGTAAGTGAGCTGATTACATGTCCTGAAGTGGTTTTACATATTATACACTTTAATATTAGGTCTGGGTATTGTTTGGATATGGGTATTGTTTACTACTGGAACTGGTGGAGTTTTAATTCCAGCACCAAAGACATCCTTTTTTCAGTAACTGGCCTTGAGGACAATTCAGTTGAATAATCTCATTAAAATCGTGTTTTTGTTGTTGTTCTTTCAGTTGGATGTTGTTTTCTTCTCTGTGCAGAATAGGGCTAAAATCTGATCTGAAAATACAACTATCATCTAATAACTAACTAACAGTCCTCACAAACAGCTTGATTTAACACAGACTGGTGCTAAATTAACTAGTTGCCTCTTTAAACCTCTTAATATCAGCCCACCACTCAACCACAGTTCCCAAAACCTTAGAAATGGCTTGGTAACCCTTTCCAGACTGATAGATGTCAATGACTTTGTTTCTTTGTTTCTCTGTTCTTGAATTTCTTTAGATCGTGGCATGATGTGGCAGTAATCAGGCCTGGGTGTGGCTAGTGAAATTAAACTCAGCTTTCCAAATGATGTGGTTAATCACAGTTAATTCATGATTTAACAAGGGGAGGGGGGGCAATAATTTAAAAACTGGATTTTGTATTTATGCAGGTTATCTTTGTCTAATATTAAAATTTGTTTGTTGATCTGAAACATTAAAGTGTGACAAATATGCAAAGTAATCCGTAAGGGGGCAAATACTTTTTCACACATTGTATATGTAAGACTGTGGATGTTTTCCAGCCAAATTGAAAAAGTAATATGTGACTGACGTGACTGAGGGGTTCCTGTAGATCATGCTGGAACAGTCCTTTAAGTTTGGCCCATACAACATGGACTTCATCTGTGAGAATATTGAGCATCTCAATTAATGCATGAGGGATGTTATCTATATTTAAGATAGTAGAATGAATGGCATATCAAAATATTCCCTGGCGCAGTTTAGAGAAACCTAAACTACACTCTGTGTGGTAATTTCTAAATATCATCTAATGGAAATGTTTCAAAATTTATACAGTGTGTGTGTGTGTTGTCACAGCAGATGGTTTTTACCTAATATGTACATATGTGTTTGTGTGTGCTTGTCCGTTCAGTTGGCCCAGATGTACAGGGGCAGCTGCAGGGCTACAAAGTGGTGACAGCTTTGCTCTGCTGTGTGCTGTTGGTCCTTTTACTGATGCGCTTCACCAGACCCACCGTCAAAGCCCTGCAGAAGAGATGTGAGTGCACATACACATGCACATGCACACATGTTTGCATGCAGTCAGCTTTACTTACAGAATACTCTGATATGGTCAGATTAAGACAGATTAAATATGATGTCCAAGAAAGAATAGTCTTAAATCCAAAAGATTCTGACAGACTGATACTATGTATTCCATGTATGCTATTTTTAATCAATCCAGAACACGTTTGAAATTGTTTTATCTGGGTTTGTTGTATAAAAAAAATCTGGAATCCTTAAAATGTCATGGTATGGTTTGGCTAATATGGTCTGAAGGTCACGAACCATTGAGTTGAGGCTCTTTGTTCATGAAGGCAACAGTGGCTTACTGGCATCAGTGTTTTCGTCTGAAGTAGTGTGCATCACAAAACAATCTGCTTCAATGGCTTCTTCCAGGAAGAAACTATCCTTGTGTTAGAAGTGCAGAATCAGTGCAAGTTTATGGCAATCATTAACATCACAATCACATGGAATGTATAATTAAAATACCTGCTTAAAGGGCAAATTCACCCAAATATAAAAACTACCCACACCCTCACCCCCTACTGGACACCATACAGACAGCATTGATTTAATAAATTCTAACAAAAAAAAAAAAAAAAAGGAAATTTCTGCTGTGCTGTTCAACTGAGTAATGATGAAAGGTATGAGAGGGAATATTTTATACCTATCTGCACTTACAGGGACTTAAAATCCACAAAAATGGACCCACATGTGAACATAGTGGAAGTAATTTTGTTATTTTGGTGAAATTACACTTTAAATTCATATTTAAATCAATATTCACATGAATGTTCAGTGATTGTTGTTTTGCTGACTCTCAGTATCAGACAGGAGGCAGAATCGCTGGATTGGCCCAACACAGAGTCACAGCGGTAAGTCTCTCACTCACTCACTCACTCACACACACAGACACACACACACACACACACACACACACACACACACACACACACACACACACACACACAGTTGTCTAGCACAAGACGTGGGCATTGACCAATAATGTTATCTGGTGATCTGGTTACTGACCTTAGTTTGTTTAAAAAGCTTTGCAATGTAGATTAATCAATTTTAAAAGCTGAAATGTCTCGTTTAATTATTTAATTAAATTTCAATTAAAGGCTGTTCAATTTGTCATCCAGCTGCACATGATGATGAAAAAAGGCATTCCTTGAAATTTGTTTTAGGTGGGAATTGAAGGACAACTAATAACTCTTAGGTTCCTTACAGTGGTGCTGCAAGCCAGAGTAATGCCATCCAGAGTTATGTCATTAGATCATGTGTTTCTAAGGTGTTTAGGGCCAAGCACAATAACTTCATTTTTTCTGAGTGTAATAGCAGCAAGTTGCAGGTCATTTCAACCAACACTACTTTCTTTTCTAATTTCAGCATAAGAAAATTTAGCCCCACTTCTAAAAATCAGCTTTTTTTCTCTCCCAAAGGGGAGTTCAGGTCAGTTTCTTTGTGATCCAGAGCTTGTTTTTGGGATAGAAGACAACTGCTTTTGTTGGGATCCAGCTCTCTACACAAAAAGAGTCAGTTCATCAATGTTAGGAGATGATTCCTTAAAGACAGGCCAGTCTGCAGTCAAAGTACTCCTGTGGGGGCAGAGAGCTATCCTCTTTCCACACCTGTACATCCATTGCCTGCACTTCATCCCTGTGCAGCACGGTCCTATATGGTGGGAGCAGATGGAAGGAACCAAGGGGAGGGCCAGCAATGGACCTACAAGCCCATTTAATAGAGTTATAGCAGAGATCCAATGCCTTTGGGACAAGTTATGTATCGATTGAGATTGTGTAGCATTTATTTACCAATTAACATTAACCCTTTGAATCCTAGACTTTTATTTACAGGCTTTAGAGCACCACAGCTCAATATGTGCATTAGTCCACCACTGAAAATAAACAAATTCACTATTTCTTCCTGTTTGAATTTTTAAAAAACAACAACAAATGTGTTTGTAAAGATTTAAATCTTCAGTAGGAACTAGTGGACTCATGGCATCCTTTTTTATGTTTGTCCCGTTGTTTATGTCTCTGTTTGTCTCAGTGTCTTACCACCGAGGGAAAACTGCAGTGAAAAACAATGATGGAGAGAAGAGACTGTCCTATCCTGGTAGCTCACACACACACACACACACACACACACACACACACACACACACACACACACACACACACACACACACACAATGGGAATGTAGCTCATTGCCATTTCTGTTTGTTTAAGTCTGATGGCTCTTCTTCTGTGTCAAATCAGCTCTGGAGCGTCTGACGGTCAGTGACAGCAGGGAGCCCTCATCTAACAGGAACAGTGGCTACAACCTCTGACACACCTCCTCCTCCTCCATCACCACCAACATCATCCTATGTTTGCGAGCTGAACATGTTTTCATAAGGGATTGTAACTAAATACAGGAATATCACTTCTATTTGAAGAGGAATTACTCACCACATTTTTCAAAATCATGTAAAAGTAATAATTGATCTCTGGATACACCTACCTTAGCTGTATAATGTTCAATTCTATCATGACTAATAGTCAGTACTTAAAACAATCAAAGTGTAGAGTCCAAACTAACCTAAACTTCAGCCATCCTTTCATGTTATCTTAAATATGTATAAAGGAGACAGAGAAAATATGTCAGAACAAGTGTACTGTAAATCACTGAATTGTGTTCATATGGTCTGCTAGCAGCAGTTGCATTGGCTAAGAAGCACTGAGTGCATTGTCTGCACTGGAAATGGGGTTCCCGGTGAATTGCTCTGCCCAGGTGTTTCTTGGACATATATGTGACTAGCTCTTTTATTAACAAGCTACACCATATAAATCAGGCAGCTTTGGAGTTGTTAGAAGGCATATTTTCACTTTTAGATACTAGCAGTTTCCACCCTCTTCCAGTCTTGATTCTAACTTGGCAAAAGACCTTCAGGATCTCTCTCTCTCTACTTGACAATAACATGAGAATTCCCCAAAATTTCCCAAAATGTCTGAATCCTTCAATTACAAATAAAAACAAAACACACTGTAACATATTGTATTCTTTCTTTTGTTGATTATTGTTTTTTTTTGTGATTTTTGATTAAAGTTGTAAATCTTTAATGTTCAGTAAGATGATCTTTGTCTTTGACCGGGTTTGTTGTCTTTGAAGTAGGGGAATGGAAAATTGTGTAGATTTTGGAGGAGACAAAAAGACAGAGAGAGAGGGTGGAGAAACGATTGAGAGATGAAGGTGGTTACTAAGTGCAGAGATGTGGTTTCCTCTGCCGTTGACACCAACTTCCTGTTTGTGTTATTTCTGTCACAACCTGCATAACTTTCCCCCTCTCTCCATTTCTCTTCCTCGTTGTCTTTTCTTGTTTTAGTCTTTGTCTGCTTCCTTTTTTTTCTTCCTCTCACTTTTTCTTTTTGTCTCCTGGCTGTGTGGTAAATCTAACCCTGTGCATTCATCCTTCATCCAACTTTGGGGAATGCTGCATCTGAACAGTGTTGTTGGAAAGTCACGGATGAGGACACATACATGTGAGCATTGATCTCAGGCGGCTGTAATGCACCAAATAAATGGAGGAAAGAAGAAGAGTGCAAGTTAATAAACAATGATGGAAACAATGTATGATTTAAAATACTTTGCAAATGTTGTCTGAAGAGATTCATTAAATGTTTGTTTGAGCTCATTGATACCCAAAATGAGCTTTGATGAGTGGGTAACTTTTTTCAGTGAAAAAGCTCAGATAAACCAGAAACAGACAAAGTTAGTGACTATCAGCTAAAGAACCAGATATTTTTCTCAGTAGTTGGTGGCAAACCTGAGCTAAAAGGAGAATGAATATTAGACTTATATTCACCAGGCAGCCAGAAACATGACTCCAGATGTAAGGCAACTGACGTAACTTGGGAGGGTGTTGGTCCTCTCTGTGCCTGTATGCAGCCTACAGTACACAGTCACATTTCTGTGTGTCGAGTGTGTCACCATCTGTGTGTGAGTGGGTGTATTTTGCCTTGTCCTCTCCTGGTCAGGTCACGATATGAGAAGATAATCTGGCCTCATTGCAAATGTCCCAACCAGAGAAACAATGACAGATGACTACAGATTACAGCTGGAGATTATCCTGCAAGGGATTGAAATGGGGGGGGGGGGGGGGGGTTCTGGGTAGGACAGCTTCATTGTTACATTACATTTTTAAATAATAATATGATGTTACATTTTCTAAGAAACAAATCTTTGAAAACAATAAAAAATAAAAATGATTCAATAGTGTTAATATAATTTGGCATCCTGAAAAAACATGGACGTTGACATGGATTAACTATGAACAGATGAATGTTTTCATTTGGTTTTGTTTTTTATTTGTTGTAAATATAGTGCATTGCTCATAGTTCTCATTTCTTAAAAGTACTTTTATTTAGTTCAAGGTTAACTTATGTCATGTATAAAAGATTTTCTAAGACTGTTTTTATCACAGTTGTCATAGCATCATGTATGTAGACACAAAAAGTAGTCCATAGGGAGCCTTAGGGTGATTGCTAACATGGGGCCTGTACAGTATATATTTATACTATATTATTAGGGCTGTCAAATGATTAATTTTTTTAATCGAGATTAATCGCAGAACGTCCATAGTTAATCACGATTAATCGCGTTTTGAATTGCATGTTTAAAATCCTGTTATTTTACATTTCAAGGCAGTTTTAAGCCCATAATGTAAAGCATTCCTGTTCATAATTTTTAAAGACAGGATTTCTAGGCGCAGCCAGGGTGTAGAGGGGGTCCGGTTTGGTGACCTCAGGATTGGGTCACTGCTTTTTGCAGATGATGTGGTCCTGTTGGCTTCATCAGACCGTGACCTCCAACTCTCACTGGATCGGTTCGCAGCCGAGTGTGAAGCGGCCGGGATGAGAATCAGCACCTCCAAATCCGAGGCCATGGTCCTCAACCGGAAAAGGGTGGAGTGCACTCTTCGGGTCGGGGATGAGATTCTGCCTCAAGTGGAGGAGTTCAAGTACCTCGGGGTCTTGTTCACGAGTGAGGGAAGGATGGAACGGGAGATCGACAGGCGGATCGGTGCGGCGTCTGCAGTAATGCGGACTCTGCACAGATCAGTCGTGGTGAAGAGAGAGCTGAACCGAAAGGCGAAGCTCTCGATTTACCAGTCGATCTTCATTCCTACCCTCACCTATGGTCATGAGCTTTGGGTAGTGACCGAAAGAACAAGATCGCGGGTACAAGCGGCCGAAATGAGCTTCCTCCGTAGGGTGGCTGGGCTCTCCCTTAGAGATAGGGTGAGAAGCTCAGTTATCCGGAGGGAGCTCGGAGTAGACCCGCTGCTCCTCCACGTCGAGAGGAGCCAGATGAGGTGGTTCGGGCATCTAATCAGGATGCCTCCCGGACGCCTCCCTGGTGAGGTGTTCAGGGCACGTTCCACCGGTAGGAGACCCCGGGGAAGACCCAGGACACGCTGGAAAGACTATGTCTCTCGGCTGGCCTGGGAACGCCTCGGGGTCCCCCTGGAAGAGCTGGACGACGTGGCCGGGGAGAGGGAAGTCTGGGCTTCCCTGCTTAGGCTGCTGCCCCCGCGACCCGACCCCGGATAAGCGGCAAGAAGATGGATGGATGAATGGATGTAAAGCATTTCTTACCAGAGTGTCTTAACTGGGAATCAATCACGGCTCTGCTGCGACTCCCACAATCCAAAATGGTCCTTTGGTGGAGCTGAGGTTCGCTTGGCTGCACCTGGGTGTTTAGCGTGGAGGTGCTAACTCAAACTCCACGCACTCCGTTTGACACAGGTTGCATTTTACTTTTGACTTGTCAACTGAACCGTCTGGAAGTTTTTTAAAGTTAAACAAGCCGTTCAAAAGTCCAGTAGCTCTCTTACTTTCCATCAGCGCGGTAGGTTTACTGCAGGAGGCCACTTCAAAGCATAGCGCTACAGCTTGAGGAGCCGTCTACGGGTGAGTAGAAGGGACAAAAAGGCTTGCAAAATTAAAATGCGTTATGGATTGCATTAATCTAATCGCGATTAACGCATTAACGCTGACAGCCCTATATATTATATATACATTATTTAAGGATACACTTTTATGGAAGTTAAATGGAGCCCAGATGGTGGCCAGTGCTTGGGACAACAGTGACATGATGCTTATATAATCACTCTTCAGAATGCTGATGTGATTAACTACATCAGTCTGACTGACTTAGTGGGTTCTCAGACTAAAAGAACAAAAAGTGGTCTATTGTTGGAAATATAGATATTAAGAATAGACATTCCTGTTAGAAATAGAGTGGTCAGAACAATAATCATTTCATTTCAGAGGTGGTCCTGAGATGCCAGAAATCATAATTAAGTCTTCTTGAGATAAAGGCAAGCCTGTGCACAGTCAAATGCCAGACTGAATCCTGATAACAAAGAAACAGCATAAAGTTCAACAAAAGAGGTCCAAAATGGACCCATCATGCTATGCTCCACTCGCACCCAGGTGTGAGATCCGGTAGAGTCAAACTCTCAGCTCCCACTGGACAAGAACCACCAGTACACAAGGCATAGAGTATAAACACCTGAGACTTTCTCAGCTTTGTTTCAAGCTGTTTCCACTGCTATGAGGAAGTAACTGCTATACATAAATTAACTCTACGCAATCTCAAGACAAAGACCGCTTTGCAATCCAGCACTCTCACCTTTTATTTAACTGAGTTTGCTGAGAATCAGCTGCCCTGAAACCCATCGATAGATTGAAAAGGCAGCCCCCTTCATCACTTAAGCTGAGGAACCAACCCAGATCCTAAAGATGGACTGAAAACACACACGTAGAGTTTCTCCCACTGACCAATCCCGCGTGCTCCTGCTTGGCCTATAGCCAGAGGAAAATTTTACTGCTCAAAGCTTGCTGATATGACAAAACTGATATTTCTCATGCGTTTCTCCTAAAATTCACTAGGAGCAATAGTAAAGACATGACTGCTAGCAACAGGAACCTTACTTGAGACAGACAGAGCTTTATTTGAGACCTCCTTTGGAAACAAAAATGAGCAATACTAGAGCTATTATGGGGCATATACAGGGTGTCCATAAAGTCTCTTTACAATTTAACAAATGTATTACAAAAGAAAATGAATAGACACATCTGTGGAAATGCAATCATTTCATAGACCTCTATATGGGCACCATTAGTTGCATGAAGCAAATCAAGACGGTACTCGATTTCTTGTCATGCTGGCTGTAGCAGAGCCTCATCATTGAGGCAATGGCATCAGTGATCTTTAGCTTCAGATCGTTGATGTCCCGTATCTTTGTTCCATACACCACACTGACTACATAGAACAAATCTGATTAACATATCTCATCAATTGCTTTTGTAATGTTTTTTTTAAATTGTAAAGAGACTTTGAATTAAATTATTTTATTGTTATCATTAAAATCACCATCTTTAGTATACAACACAACAGCACTTTATAAAGCACAGACGGAACAGAATCATGATAACACTTAACATTTCTGAACATAGTGATCTCTTCAGAAGAAAATGCAACAAATGTAATAACTGACTATTTCAGCTAGCAGTGTAAAGACAGTCTATAAATGTATCTCTTCTCAGTGAAACTTTTTAAAGAAGTGTCTAACAGTGTTCCACACAGCACAACAATGTAGAGCATTCAGTTACTTTAGTCTTTAAGCAGTATTTGCGTGTGAGGATTTATTTGACCATGGTCACCTCAGCCGATGTCCATCCATCCTGTGTGCTATAGTGCATGATGTAAGCTGCGAGAATGACAGAAAGCCCAGATTACAAATACATTCCCTTAACAACAGCAAACTATCAAATATAAACTAATTACTGAATTGTTATGGGGAGGACAGTCCAGGTCCACTCCTTGCATTGCATTTATTTTACCTTCATGTGGTATTTTTATAGTTTTATATTTAAAACAGTCTAGTGCAACTAGTGGAAAGACTGGTTTTAAAAATGTAAAACTGTGCATTATCATTTTGGTCATCCTTGGGTGAGCCAGGGTCCGGCTCATATCATCTTTAGTGGGTAGCACAGTCTTTTGGCCATCTCTTTTTTAAATGTTCCTGTCACAGTCTGTTCTGCTCTTCTCCTGCTGCTGGTAACTGAAGGTTACTGAAGACACTCTGCAGGTAAGATAATGCCAGTTGCCGTCATGGACATAAGGTTGACCAAGCTGGAAGTTCTGGGCTCTCCTGACAGGATCGAAGTCGGAGGAACACACAGCCACAGGCAGACAGGAACAGGTGATACTTGAGGTCAGGGACAGAAGACGGGGGTTTACTGGGGAGGACACGAGGAGAGGAGGTCAAAAGCAAGCAGGGTCGAAACCAGGGATTCAGTCCATGAATAATTGCTGGAAGGTCTGGCATATAGAAATTGCAAATGCAAAATGACAATCTGGCAAAGAGTCAGTGGACCACAAGGAGAAGAGTAGAACAGACTGTGACAGTTCCTGTTGAAAATGTCTTTCTGTGAAATACATTAAAGTAAAAAAACACATTTAATAAAAAAATAAATAAATAAAAAAAAAACTCAACTTCACATTATATTAAAGCTGCAAGCAGCGTTGGGCGGGACCTCGCCCCCTTGCGCACATCGGGCCATGGCGAAGCGGAAAGGTTTCCGTTAGGAGCATTTAGATGTCTTCAGACCTGGGCTTTTATCGGACACTGTAATAAGTAGATCACTCACATCTATACACTCTCTCTCTCACACACACACACACACACACACACACACACACACTCACAAATGTACTCACACATATAATCTCTCTCTCTGTCTCTGTCTGTGTAGACATTTTGACTGAGCAACTGAAATTAACTGCCAACACTTTGATGAGTCAAACAGGAGAGGAACTTATTTCCAGTGAAATCTGTAGATATGTTTGTAGGTCATGCTCTTGTAATTTGTGTTTGATCTAGACTTTGACAGCAATGTCAGTGAAATAGCTGACAGACTGCACAGATATCTAAAAACATAATAATACAGTCAATAAACTTGAACTAGAAACAGAAAACTGAGACACCTTTTCCTCATCAGGTATCATGAGTCATTACAAGTTTTCTCCACTGGGTGGCAGACTAAGACCACAAATTAATCTGGAGGACTGTACAGCACAAATGAGCCAGCTACACACACACAGTTGTTGCCATGGTAGTTAACGACTGGACAGCATGAGGACAGAGCATGCACAGACAGTATGGAGATTTGAATGGGAGAGGAACAAGGTGCACATGTGGGTCCGCTGATCAAAAAGTATAAAACATAGCCAGACCAAATTACACACATCTATAGATGAGACTTGTGGCTACATTTTGACATTTGAATGGAGTCTGTAGCTGAAAGTGTGCAGGAATAATGTATATATTTTGAAATGCCTGAAAAATCGTCAAAAATCATACATTTAAAAGGCAAACTGTGCACTTCCTGTTGGATTTAGGTCAGGGGTGTCAGCGCGTGATTTGTAGGTCTTGATAAGATAATAAAGTTTTGGTTTGATCTTTCTACGACATTCCTATCAGGCGTAGTGGCCGTTTTAGTGTTTCTAGGTGGTGCTAGAGAGCACATTCTGGCACTTTTGGGATTAATCTTTCCATTTTATCAAATCAATGGCCAGGCCTCATGTGCGTGGTGAATTTGGTCTGTCCTGGAGCATGTTTAAGTGGTCAAATTTAGGATCAAAGTGGCATTAGACTCTCCTCCCATTCATTGTCTATGGGAGCGTTTTGGCGAGGGTTTTTGGGCACTTGACCTTTGAGGGCTTCTAAAATCCAAACCGGACGAATAATGAAAAAGTTGTTCAGAACTTTTGTTCAGCAAATTACTGAAACTTCAGTCATTACCTACTTGTTAAATAGTTATAATCCATGATGTATTTATTATGCTTTCTTGCTGTGCATTTCTCAGGCATTGTCACTCTTGTGGTCCAGTTCTTATCACTTCCAATGTTGCAACTTAAATAAACTCCTAAATTCAGTATTCTACAACTTCCATGATTGTATATTTAAAAATTATAACTGCAATATATTATTTGCTTTGTTTGTTCTTAAAATGTGGAATGGAGCATGGCCGCTCATCCAATGAATGAACAGTTTGCAAAATCGGGCTATGTCCTATTCACAAATGTAGAAAATATATTTGTCGATTTTCAAGTCACAGTTCACATCTACTGCAGCGAATATTTTTTTTCTGGAAGTGAGCACTATACAACTGCAACATAAAAATCTCCAGTAATATGCTGTGTATATTCATGAATTTGTGACGAATCTGCTGACGGAAGCGGAACACAGCTGGAGCTGCTCAGTAAGGAAACCAGTTAAATTAGAAACCAGTTGGGACATAACACTGGAGCCAGTGAAAAAAATTCCTGGTGGATTTCAAGGCCTCACTCCGCCGCTGGCTATAGCCGACTCCTTTCATTTTGACATGGCAGCGGAGTTTGGTGGTCCGTTGATGCAAGGATAATTGTCTCGCCGGCTATTCTCACTTAACAATGAAACGAATCTTCAAGAAAAAAATACAGAGGACATGACCTCAGTGTCCTCAATGGTAGCTTCGGCCATGCCTACAGGTCTATATTTCAGGGTTGTTAATGGGCTTACTGAAATTATTATTTATACTATAAATGACTACTGCTGAGAGCTAAGATCACCATAAATCAACAATATGATGTTCTTTAATCACAGCTTTCTGTTCATACATACAAGCTGTTTAAGGCACACAGTATGGGAAAAATAATCAAATTCCTCATTTAAGGAACGGTGAAACGGTACTGTGTTACCTTGTCTATTCGGCTCAACCTCAGCAGACTGAAGAGACCACTCAACGGTTCACAGCACGTTTATTTAGCAGCACAGCACATCTTGTTGAATAATAAAACTTGGCCGGTGGTGATAGTCTGCTGTACAGCTCCTTACCCTACACATTAAAATGAATAAAATAAACACACTAACAGTCGCCATATTACATGAGTTACATTTTACATCTCAAACAGTACTGCTCGACGCTCAATGGTTGACATGACTAACGGACTCAGCAAGCTAGCACAGTGTCAGGCGCAGGACAACTCAAATAACATCAACTTAAACTTATATAAAGGCAGTTTCATCGATTAATACCTGATTAAATCACAGAGCTGTGTAAACCACAGCTGTGGTCAGCAACGACAACAGGGATAAACTGACGCTGTTGCCGTAATTAATTATAACAAATAAACGGTGCCTTGCATAGATAAACACACAAAATATTAAATAATGAGAATGTAAAACAACAAAATGCCTTGCTTGCAAAATAAAAAAGATACTGAAGGAATATAAACATACATTCTGACGAACTTCATTAATCTATATCAACTGCATACAAAAGACATGATTATCCAGGGTTCACAGGTCACATCTTTTTGCACCATGTTTGTTGTAATGAGTGTCAGAAACAAAACTATTAAAGTAAAATTTAGGAGATGAAAATATATATGGGTTTTATTTTGATATTATAATGCATTGAAATAGTATTTTCTTTGTGCTCCAGCCACCAATAGTTTGATTTGACAGTATAAAATAGACCTAATACATCACAGTTTTAAAGCGTTGCAATGATACAAAATAGGCTACACATGCAGGAGAACATTGCAGACCTGAATAATCCATCCATAGACTAGGGATCAACTGGTGTGCATGTTAGAAAAACATTTTAAGTCTGGATGAGACTTCACTGAGCACTTGCAGAGAGCTCTTTATTTGCCCTGAGGTCAACCTGAGATACATGAATTGAGGAGACTGGGATGGGAGTAGATTGATTTCATAAAGAGACCTCTCTGATGTCTCTGCCTGAGAACACAAAGAGATACAAAAGTTGAGACAATCTGAGACTTTATTGAGAACTTGATGAGATCTCCTTTGAAACTTACAGGGAGACCAAATTGAGATTTTATGCACCTGATTGATCAACTTCAGATACATGAATTGAGGAGATTGGGATGAGAGTAGATTGAGTTAATAAAGAGACTGTTATGGTATGAGGCAAGACACAAGTTTCTTGTGACTCTGTTTATTTCACTAGCACACACAACACGGCTAAAAGTCACTAACTGCTAAACTTTCTGGCTCCCCCAGGTAACGTCATCACACACAGCCACCCGCTGGCTACAGTAGCCTCATATGAACAAAAGGCTATCTCACAACAGACCTCTCTGATGTCTCTGCCTGAGATCAGAAAGAGACACAAAAGTTGAGACAATCTGAGACTCCATTGAGAGCTTGATGAGCTTTCCTTTGAAACTTAGGGAGCCCAAGTTGAGATTTTGTGCACCTGTTTCTCAGGAGAAACAATTGAGTAACAAGAGAAATTAATGCTCTGCATTATTCAATGCCATTTTGATGATCGGAGGCCTATGGCAGGCTGGCATTCACCATTTAATCACAGCCCATTTATTATAATTGTATTGATTTATAGTTGATTATATTGATTTATATTGATTATAATAGATATTGTTAAGTTCATAAACTTTGTTGTCCATTTAAAGAGAAGTGTTCTGTGATTGTTTGCATACATACTGTGATAACAGTTTGATGATGGAGTTAGTGTTGAATTCAAACTTTCACTGTTCATCCTGCAACTGTTAATGTCTCTCAGATGTTCACACAACAACCCTTTGTTGAGATGATATCCACTGTTTGGTTATTGGTACATTATTATTAATTTATATTCATACTTTTATTGATTTTTAATTAATAATTATCTTTGATGACAATTAGTTACTGCTAATAAGTAAACTTGCTAATAACCGAGTCCCAACGCTACTGTATGTTCTATCACACTGTATATATCTCAGTTCAACTGTAAATGCTTTCGATATGCATATTTCCCATACAAATGTAGTGCTGTTGTTGTTGTTATTGTTATTATTATTATTATTATTATTATACATTATCACAAAGCCATTGACACACCTGAGGCCTGTACTACGAAGCTGGATTAACCTATCCAGGATATCTCTCCGTTACCTGGGTTGACTTATCCAGATATTCGCAGTCTAGGATAAGCGGTACTACGAAGCTGGTTATCAACTCGGTAAATCAACCCAGGGTTTTCCAATCTGGATCTCTGCGCGCTCACATAAAGGGGAGGTGTTTGCAGCGTCTGACCAATCACAAACATGCAGAAACCCTGCAGAGCAGCCTACTTTACCATGGAGGAGCAGACAATTATTCTTCAACTATATGAAGAATTCAAACACATCATCCAGGCCAAAAGCAACACTGTTGCTGCAGCAAAAGCCAGGAAGGAATGCTGGCAGAAAATTGCCGACTCTGTTAATGTGTAAATTCATGAGATCATACAATATTAATTTATCGGACAATATAAGCGGACAGCACTCTGATCACACAATGCCACTTTATTACGGCACATAATAATTACGTTTGGGGCAGAGCGCTTCCTCAGTGCCCTTCCTCTCATAAGCGACATTAAGTTAGTTTAATATTCAACATTCAAAATACAAACCTATTATGAACCATAACCAACCATTTGAGTGAATGATTTCAAACCAACTGTATAACATACAGAATAATATCCCTCATGTGCCTCAAGGCTTATTTTACAAATATATATTTTCGTCAATTTTTTACAATTACAATAAATAAATACAGTTATTATGCTCCCTGACACTTTGATCTCAGGATGTCAAACCTACAGAATAATATCCCCCACGTGCCTCAATGATTATTTTTTAAATATATATTTTGGTCAATTAAAAAATTGCATCTATCACTAAAAACTCTTTCTCTCCTAAGCGCTCCTCTCACGATCCGCGCACTAATGTTGACAGGATCTTTTAAGAATGGACAGGTCATTTTCTAAGAGAGCTGATTGGTCAGGAGGTGGTGCTTTCATACTCACTGATCTCTTATCCAGAACATAACCTGCTCCGGAGCAGGTTAGCCGTTCAGCATAAGTTACCATGGTGATTTACCCCGGTAAGAAGTGAACCAGCTTCGTAGTACGGAAAACCCAGAGTTAACCCTGAAGTTACCTCGATAAGAGAAAATCCAGCTTCGTAGTACAGGCCTCTGGACCAGTTGCACTTGATGGTCCTTGCCCCAAATTATAAGTTGTTACCTGATTCCTCATCCATTCTCACCACGAACAACAATTCCACAAATGTGTGATTATGGGAGTAGTGCAATATAAGACAGTATTCATTTTTCAGTGGATGGTAATTGTAGACTTGGGGATATCTTGCCAATGCCATGTCATGTAACATAGTGGCACTGTACTCAATGCTGCTACAATATCAGAATGCATTGACCGATGATGATCAGTTAAACTGCAACCCCCCCCCCTCCCAAAAATAAATAAATAAATAACAAACATTTCACTGACTTAATTTGGAATTTAATTTAGAAAGTGAACAGTATTATGATCTTGTTTTCCTGTGCAATGAGGTTGTCAGGATTATGCATTTGCTTTTGGGGTTTTTTCACCCCTGCTTGAGTTCTCTTCTAGGGGCTGGGTGGGACTTACCATCATCATTATCATCAGCCAGAACACTGGTTTAAGAACACTGGTTTTCTCAAGATTCATCGTCAGATTCTTTCCGCTTCTTCATATGGTAACTGTTGACTCAAACCTCTAGTGAAACTTCTAGAAATACTTCTAGTAACTGATTACTCCAGTGTGTTTTTGTTGCTTCACTCCACTGCCCAGCCTCTCCACCTCAGCCTACACCCTAAGCCTGCTTTCATCCATCAGACTGAGCCTTTTTGTAATAACTCCTTTTTTCCCCACCACTCCACTGTATCTGCATTTGCTTTATCACTGATTTATCCTGTAACACAGGGTACCTAGAAATCACTGTTAAACCTGATACTTTAGACTGTTTTTCTACAGTCGACCTTATAGAATCGAAGCTTGATAAGCACAGTTTCAGGAGCGGGAACACACACCAATTACACCCCTTCCGGCTCCTATATAAACAGACCTAACATCTTCCCCCTCGTTCACTCTTGCTTTTGAGTTTCCCTCCCCCCCACCCTCTCTTCTGTTCTTCTCTCCTCTCTCACAGGTTCCTAGGGGTTCGTCGCTGCCCGGGCTCAGCGGCGGATCCTTCATCCGACCTCCCCACACCGTATCAAGAATCACTCCGCATCAAGAATACACAATTCATTCAAGTTCTGTCAATAAATCTGTTAAAACGTATCTCGTTGGTGATGTGTTCCTTGCTCGTGAATTAACTTCATTGATTACTTCATCCAAACCATCAACTTGTCTCTTAGACCCGATTCCAACTAGGCTGCTCAAGGTAGGGCTGCAACGATTACTCGAGGTACTCGAGTAACTCGAGTACGAAAAATGCTCGAGGCTTCGTTTAATTTATGTCACCAAATTATGTCTATTTAAAATTCAGCTGCTATCGTATCACGTCAACATTGTACACAACAGCACTGCACGGCTCCAGTATCACTGTTCCCCCGGACTGCAATTACTGACACACATTTCAAATATTTACGGCGGTGCTCTAACTTGCTCACAATGGCAGAAAACGAGGATACCGTTGTGCGGAAAAGGCAGAAAATATCAAAAGCTTGGGACCACTTTAAGCTTCGGAAGGCAGAGAACGTAGTACAATGTGTATATTGTAAAGCGGACCTAGCTTATCACAATACCACTTCGTCAATGCTGCAACACCTGAACAGAAAACATCCTCATGTGAACTGCACTTCAAGCGGAGTCGGAACCTCTAAAAGGTAATGTAACGTATTTTACGATTGCTAACTAACATGAACACTACCACTTGTTAGAATTGCAGTATGTGTAACGTGTGTTATTTATTGATAGTGATGAGACATAAGTAACGTTAGCAAAACACCTAAATCTCACTCACTTGTGTCTAATGCTCTGTCACACACACGTGTGTATGTGTTTAAAAACACAAAAGTCTAATTTATCCGATTATTCGATTAATCGTTGAAAAAATCGACAGAATACTCGATTCCAAAAATATTCGATAGCTGCAGCCCTAGCTCAAGGAAGTATTCCCCTCAATTAGCACTTCCTTATTAGATATGATTAATCTGTCTTTAGTAACAGGTTATGTACCACAGTCCTTTAAGGTAGCTGTAATTAAACCACTTCTTAAAAAGCCTACTCTTGATTCAGAGGTTCTAACCAACTATAGGCAGATATCAAACCTTCCCTTTCTCTCCAAGATCCTTGAGAAAGCAGTTGCTAATCAGCTGTGTAACTTTCTACATAGTAACAGTTTATTTGAGAACTTTCAGTCTGGATTTAGAGCTCATCATAGCACAGAGACTGCACTAGTAAAAGTTACAAATTACCTTTTAACTTGATCAGACAATGGACTTCTCTCTGTCCTCGTCCTGTTAGACCTTAGTGCTGCCTTTGACACTATTGATCATCAAATCCTGTTACAGAGCCTTGAACATTTAATTGGTATTAAAGGAACAGCATTGAAATGGTTTAAATCATATTTATCTGATAGATTTCAGTTTGTAAATGTTAATGATGTTCCTCAAGGTTCAGTGCTTATATATGCTTCCTTTAGGAAACATTATCCGGAATCACTCAATAAATGTTCATTGTTATGCAGATGATACTCAATTATATCTATCAATAAAGCCAAATGAAATTAACCAATTAACTAAACTATAAACATGCATTAAGGACATAAAGGCCTGGATGACCTGCAACTTCCTGTTATTAAACTCAGAAAATGATTGTGCTTGGCTCTAAACACCTTAGAAACTCACTATCAAATGACATAACTACTCTGGATGGCATTACTCTGGCCTCCAGCACCACTGTAAGGAACCTAGGAGTTATATTTGGGATCAGGATCTGTCCTTTAATTACCACATAAAACAAATTTCAAGGACTGCCTTCTTTCATCTGCATAATATTGCAAAAATTAGACATATCCCGTCTCAAAATGATGCTGAAAACCTAGTCCATGCATTTGTTACCTCTAGGCTGGACTACTGTAATTCATTATTATCAGGCTGTCCTAACAAGTCTCTAAAGATTCTCCAGCTGGTCCACAATGCAGCTGCTTGTGTTCTGACAAAAACTAGAAAGAGAGATCATATTACTCCCATCTTGGCTTCACTGCATTGACTTCCCGTAAAATTCAGAATAGAATTCAAAATCCTTCTCCTCACCTTCAAAGCTCTCAATGGTCAGGCTCCATTATATCTTAAAGAGCTTATAGTACCTTATGTACCTACTAGAACACTGCGCTCCCAGCATGCAGGTCTACTTGTGCTTCCTTACTAGGAGGGTTAGGAGGGACTACATTCTCTAAAAGTAGAATGGGAGGCAGACCCTTCAGTTATCAGGCTCCTCTCCTGTGGAACCATCTTCCAGATTTGGTCCGGGGGGCAGACACCCTCTCTACATTTAAGAGTAGGTTTAAAACTTTCCTTTTTGATAAAGCTTATAGTTAGAGCTCTTAGCTTATGCTGCTATAGACTTAGACTGCCGGGGGACTCCCATGATGCACTGGGCTCCTCTCTCCTCCTCCTCTCTCTCTATCCATCCATCTATATCCATTAACATTCATGTACTATTAATGCATTCAATAACCTAAACTTCTTCCCCGGAGTTGTCTGTGCTTTCTCGTCTCACAGGTAATCTGGACCTTCTAGCTTCATTGTTGATTTTCATTGTGCTTCTCTCCTCTATCCTTCCTTTCTCTCCTCTCAACCCCAACCGGTCGAGGCAGATAGCCACCCACTCTGAGTCTGGTTCTGCCTGAGGTTTCTTCCTGTTAAAATGGAGTTTTTTCTTGCCACTGTTGCTCATGTGGGAATGTTGGGTCTCTTTAAAGTTAAAACCTGAAGAGAGGGTTTAGAACCTGCTCTATGTGTAAAGTGCCTTGAGATAACTTTGTTGTGATTTGGCGCTATACAAATAAAGATTGATTGATTGATTGCTTTTGGGTCCTATAGAAAACCATATAGTGCCATATATAGAGATATTACCAACATTTCAGATGTGCTAGCTTATTTTGCTAAACTGTCAACCTGCACAATAGTATTGTCACTTTTTTTAACCCTTTTGACTGATATTTACCATTACTGCCAAAAAAAATCTAAGTTAATTAAATGTTCCTTTTTAAATACCTGATGTGGAACTGAGGAAACATATTCTTGGGTGAGTGGTGAAACCTGTTTAAGTCTGCAATTTCAGTCATTTTATCCTAGCACTGAGGTCCACAAATTGGATCCTTTAAGTCCTAGAGTAGTTAAAACCGGTCCAGAAGGGGAACAGTGTCATTTGGCCTTTGTCTACAGTCTCTAACAGGACCTACTACTGTAAGTGCAACACATCAGGGCCACAGGCCTGCATACACTTGCAATTTCCTGCAATGAGGGCTTATTTCTAATCTAGCTAATATGTGTATCAGTTAATCGCAGCATGCAAGACTTTCCACTTTCAGCTGCTACTGAAAATGCAATATGTCTAACTTTGAGTAAAATTTTCCCATTAGACAACATACAGTCTTGTCTTGTTGTATGTGTACTCAGTGCTCATCATTACATTACATCAGCCACCAATACATTCATCACTATTTCTACAGTACTGCTCAACTATGTGTTAGCATACAAGATTGGTAAAAAAACACATCACACCATTGTTTCTTATGTAATCTTTTGTTTGCTGCTGTAACATTCTGATTGGCCCATTGGTTAATGTAATCAAAGTTATATATAACAAACTGAATCTTGCTGGATGAAATGCTTCTATTGAAAATATAGAGTGTGCTGTAAGTAGATAGAGGTCTGTTTTTTTCTCTCTCTTCAGTTAAGCTCCTCTCTGTGTCAGATCTATTTTACTCTAAGCCCCTTCTGCTGCTCTACTACCACTCTCACCAAACACACACACACACACACACGGTGGGAGTGAGTGAGATATGCATGTGAGATGTGTCTGAGGAAGGATAGAATTGTAAAATGAAAGAATTGAGGCAGTTATGAAATATCAAAGAAAACAACATCATAACAATCGAGTGAATATAATGTCTCCTGCAGTAATATGTACAGCCATCCTCTTTCAATCCCTGTCTTTTTCTGTTCATGATCTGTGGTTCCCTTTTTATCTTGTCACAATGTTCCCAAGGTGATAGCTCGACTTTAATTATTAACCATTTGGGTTTTGCTTTTTTGGCAGTGGATATAAAGTAAAACAGGGAACTCCATCTGCTGATAGAAGCAAGCTGGACTGGAGCATCATCTGACCCTTAAATGATTGGTAGAGTTATTAAGCCAGATGTTCCATTTGAGTGGTTTGAGTTTTGCCAGAAACAAAAGGTCTAGTTATTTCTCTTGAAGATCCATTTTTCTTTTATAGGTTATTTATAATAAATAAATAAATGAATACATTTAAAAAATAAATAAATAACTACAGTAAACATGTCAACAGCCAGTGAGGAGGTTAACACACATTCACACATGTACAAACCTGTAAAAATACATTTTACAAACAAAAACCTAACAGATCCAAAATGGGCAAAAACAAGCTTGTGGTGTCAGCAGTAATATTCACAAATCAAGGTGAAGGTAAAGGTAAAGGTGGACTGCCCCCTCAGGGTTTGGAGGGAGCAACTGCCCCAAGTGGAGGAGTTCAAGTATCTCGGGGTCTTGTTAATGAGTGAGGTAAGGATGGAGCGGGAGATCGACAGGCAGATCAGTGTGGCAGCAGTGATGCGGGTGTTGCACCGGACTGTCCTGGTGAAGGAGGCAAAGCTCTCAATTTACCGATTGTGACCGAAAGAATAAGATCGCGGATACAAGTGGCTGAAATGAGTTTCGTCCAACGAGTGTCTGGGCCTGTGTCTCTCAGCCTTAGAGATTAACAGTTAAACTTTTGAAATTAGATATATTTGCATATTTAAAGCATAGTATTTCTATACGTCTTACAACATGCCTGAAAGGGGTTTTAAGATTTAGGCCATATTAGCCTAAAACCAGTATCTCTTCATTTATAAGCAATGTCAATGCTGCCATCTCATTCATGTAATGTGACACATGACAGGCAGTGAAGTAAACACTAATGTGGAGCTGTCATGCTCATCTGAGTCCAGCTGACAGCGTTTAATATGGGATTTGCAAACTAGAGGATTTACATTGGACTGCTCTGACAAGCACTTGCTTGCACATTATCTCAATGCACAGCCACTATGCAATGTTTCCTCTAAGCCAGAGAGACATTTATTAAAGAAGTTACTCAGAGGGGAGGAGGGCGGAGGAAGACAGTGAGAGGCAAAATCTATAAGAAAAAAAGGTTGTAAGGAAGGAGGGAGGAGGGACATAACAGAAGGTGTGTGTGTGTTGGGGGAGGGGTGTGGGCGGGTATTTACTGTTTTAAGCGAATAAATCTGTATTGTGTAAATCTGACTCATAGCGGAAAGGAGATTGGAGGTTTAAAGAAGCAGTAGACCAGCAATGAAGACCAAGAGAGAAAAAAAAAGAACTGAAGCATATATTATGTATTAGCATACATGTTTTTATTAATTCATTTTACTTCGTCTTTTTTTTTTTTAATTAGTTTTGCTGTGAAGTATTCAATTTCTGTTGGGAGTAGTGATACAGCTGTCAGTGAGGACAGAGGGATCAACACATTTAAATCACTTGAGGAAAAGATGTAATCTGGAGCTGAAATGCATACAGGTGGGTAAAAGAACAAGGTGTAAGTATGTGTGCATGCATTTGTATGGTTATGAGGAAAACGAAATGATAGAGAATTTTGATCGGTACTGACCATTGCATACTAGGAAGACCCCACAAAACCTACTGTTTTGGAGATGCTCTGACCCAGTCATCTGGAAATGTCAAATTGGCCCTTGTCACTCGGATCCTTTCATTTTTCCTGCTTCCAACATATCAACCTCAAAAACTGATGGTTTACTTGCTGCCTAATATAGCCCATTATATTTAACAATATAATTAATGTTATTCACTTTGCCTGTCAGTGGTTTTTAATGTTTTGGTGCGTCAGTGCATACTACGTGTATGTCTGAGGAGGGGTGAGGCAAAGGGTGAATTGTGAGTGATGTGTAAAACCTCATGGTAATGTGTCATTTGACCTGTCCAGAGTGATTACTGTCATATGCAACCATGCACGTAACCCACAAATTCGATGTATTTAGCTGTATGTTCTGCTGAACTGTCTTTGATGCTGTGCAGAACACACAGTGTGTTCATTTAATGTAATTATACCCATCTGAGTGTGTATATAAATAATGAATGGACTTTGCTTATATAGTGTTTTTCTAATATTCCTACTGCTCAAAGCACTTTTACACTACATGTCACATTCACTCATTCACACACTGATGGCAGGGGCTGGCCCGTAGGGTAATAACTAGGGATGTATAATAATATCGGCCCTTCGATATTATCGGCCGATATTTACTTAAAAATATAATATTGGGAAGTATCGTATCAGGTTTTTATGATCGATGTTTGTTCTGTAGGCTTCAGCATTTCTGAGCCTGCATGAACGGAGCATGAGACGTTTACTGGCGCACGCTTGATGACATATAACAACAACAACGCACTAGACTCGTGGGTCGCTAACCGTGGCTAAAAAGTTCATAGCGTCCACCGCCATGTACACAAACACACAAACCAGAAACAACATTTTCCTCCTAGTTGTCATTTTCTCTGTTATGTTTCCATCAGAGTCCAGTGGGTCCTATCTGGGTCCTGCTCTGCTATGGAGACACAGCAGCTGAGAGGAGCGAGTGAGAGGACGTGCCTGTAAAGGTCCCGCCTCCAGAAACGGGGCTTATGTCTGTGGTTTGGAACTATTCCCAAGTGTGTCATACGGATAGTGAATTTGCAATTTGCAATGACAGAAAAATTGAATTAATATGGCAGTGGCATATTGGCAATTTTTTCCATAACTTAAGTTGAGCACTTAGATGCAACATGGCTTTCCAAATGTAAACATTGTGGAATTAACACATTATGCCTAATTGTATTGTGACGCCCCACTGGATGCATTCCAGTGGGGCGTCACACTGGAATGCATGGGGCGTCGCAATACAATTAGGCATAATGTGTTAATTCCACAATAAGAGATATGTTATGTTGTTACCTAACAGTTTTGGTGTAAAAAGCCTGCATGTAGCGGTATCAGGTGATATCAGTATCGGAAATTAAGAGTTGGACAATATCGGATATCAGTAGAAAAGTCAATATCGAGCATTTCATCAGACCAGAGAATCTTGTTTCTCATGGTCTGAGAGTCCTTTAGGTGCCTCTTGACAAACTCCCAGTGGGCTGTCGTGCCTTTTACTGAGTAGAGGCTTCTGGAAGGTTCTCTCCCATCTCCACAGGGGAACACTGACGCTCTGTCAGAGTGACCATCGGGTTCTTGGTCACCTCCCTGAGCGATTGCTCAGTTTGGCTGGGCAGCCAGCTCTTGGAAGAGTCCTGGTGGTTCCAAACTTCTTCCATTTACCAGTGATGGAGACCACTGTGCTCTTCGGGACCTTAAATGCTGCAGACATTTTTTATACCCTTCCCCAAATCTGTGCCTCGATAAAATCCTGTCTCGGAGGTCTACAGACAATTCCTTTGACTTCATGGCTTGGTTTCTGCTCTGACATCCACTGTCAACAGTGGGACCTTATATAAACAGGTGTGTGCCTTTCTAAATCAAGATCAGTCAATTAAATTTACAAGTGGACTCCACTCAAGTTGTGGAAACATCTCTGATCAGTGGAAACATTTGATTAACTATCACCCTTCTGGTGTTCAGTGTTGCTTCTTGGTGAATATTACAAATGCAGAACATTTTAATATTGCTTTGATTCAAAGCAGACTCGAAACATTGTGACATGAAACTGTGCTATAATAGGTCTGTAGTGATGGGAGATGTCAGCTGGTCGTGTGTGTGGTGGCCCACAGGAGGAGTAAGGATGCTGCTGCTCTTTTGGATTTCCATAGTTGGTAAGTCTTTACAGTTAAAGCTTTTTTTGTCTGTGTTACATTAGAAAATCAAGGAAGGGTTCAACAGCTCATGTTCGTTTTTGGAAATCTTTCTTGTTTATTCAACTTTAGTCAAGTCAAATCAAATTTATTTATATAGCACATTTCATACGGCAGGCATAAACTCAATGTGCTTAAAAATAAGTAAAGACAAGGCAAGGCAAGGCAGTTTTATTTATATAGCGCATTTCATACACAATGGCAACTCAATGTGCTTTACATAAAACAGAAAAACATGTAATTTGAGAAACATTAAAACATACAATTAACCCCCCACACCCCACACTAATAATAAAAACAAAGTACAGAAAAATAGAAAGAGAGAAATAAAATGCTAGAATAGAGCATAAAGATCATACATGACAAAAATATATAACATTACATTGACATTACATATATAAAACAAATACAATAAATCATAAAATAAGAAGATGTTACATATATAAAAACATATAAGAACATATAAAACAACATAAAAAATGTCAAGGTGAGAAGGTATTACAATAAGAGAGTAGGGTAAGAAGTATTATTATCATTGTTAAAAGAAATAATAATAATACTGTTGTAAAAAGGAGGTTTTACCCATTAACCTAACTAAAAGCTCAGGAAAAAAGATATGTTTTTAGTCTGCTTTTAAAAGAAGACACTGTTGTAACAGACCTGAGTTCAAGACTAGGACCATAATGGCTGAAGGCACCATGAGCTGATTTTAGTATGTATTCTAGGTATGGGGAGGAGACCTTTATTTGATGATCTCAAAGGTCTGGCTGGTGTGTATTCAGAGAGCATGTCAACAACGTAAGAGGGAGCTAGGCCATTCATAGCTTTAAAAACAATAAGAAGTATTTTAAAATCAGTGATTTGCTTTACTGGTAGCCAGTGAAGAGAAATTAAAACAGGAGTGATGTGTTCACACCTTCTAGTTTTAGTTAATACTCTGGCTGCAGCATTCTGAATAAGCTGGAAATTAATGCATGAACCAACTGTTCAGAATCAGACTGTGACAGGAAAGATCTCAACTCAACTTTATTTATATAGCACTTTAAAACAACCACAGCTGAAACAGAGTGCTGTACATAAATAGATAAAACAACACAGGGACATAAAACAATTAACAGGAAATAAATACTAAGATAATTGTTTATTGTTTTTAAAACAAATTAAAAACAATAACTAAAAAACTAACAAACCATAAAACACTAAAACAGGAGCGGAGGCTCATGCACGGTTGAAAGCCAAGGAATAAAAATGGGTTTTAAGACGAGTTTTAAAAATGGACAGTGAGGAGGCTTGTCTAATATTTAAAGGAAGCTCGTTCCATAATTTAGGAGCAGCTACAGAAAAGGCTCTCTCCCCTCTGAGCTTCCGCTTTGACCTCGGTACCTCCAGGAGCAGCAGATCAGCTGACCTGAGGCACCGAGCAGGAGCGTGGGGGTGAAGGAGCTCAGAGAGGTAGAGCAGGGCCAGTCCATTTAAAGATTTAAAAACAAATAAAAGAAATTTAAAATGGACTCTAAAGTGTTCAGGTAGCCAGTGGAGGGAGGCCAGGATGGGAGTTATGTTCTCCCTCTTACGTACTCCAGTTAAGAGGCAAGCGGCTGCATTTTGCACCAACTGGAGACGTGCGAGGGAGGACTGACTGACTCCAAAATAAAGTGCATTGCAGTAATCCAGCCGGGATGTGATGAAGACATACTGTTTCAAAGTGCTGTAGTGTGAGGAAGGGCTTCACATTTGCCAGCTGTGTAATGTGAAAAAAGCTGGACTTCACCAGAGCACTAATTTGCCGATCCAGTTTAAAATCACTGTCCATCTTAAAACCCAAGTTTGAGACTGTTGGCTTTAAATAATCTGCCAAAGGGCCCAAATCATTTTAGGATATATTTCTCAGATGATAAAAAGCACTCAGAGATACTGGAAATGTGCTCTTCTGAAAGTTAAGATCAGCATCCAAGAAAACATCCAAAAGATCTACCAGTAAGGTAAGCCAGTTAAGAAGTAGTCAACTGTATCAAAGGCTGCACTGAGGTCGAGAAGTACTAGAACAGTAACTTTGTTGGTTGTCAGAGCTTATTTTAAGATCATTCACAACTCTGACCAGAGCAGTTTCTGTGCTGTTGTTAACTTAAAACCAGACTGGTAAACAATATATAAAATATAAAAAATATAAATTGTTATATGACACATATAACATGTGTAATTGTTGATATATCAATCAATCAATCAATCAATCAATCTTTATTTGTATAGCGCCAAATCACAACAAAGTTATCTCAAGGCACTTTACACATAGAACAGGTTCTAAACCGAACTCTTCAGGTTTTAACTTTAAAGAGACCCAACATTCCCACATGAGCAACAGTGGCAAGAAAAAACTCCCTTTTAACAAGAAGAAACCTCAGGCAGAACCAGACTCAGAGTGGGCGGCCATCTGCCTCGACCGGTTGGGGTAGAGAGGAGAGAAAGGAAGGATAGAGGAGAGAAGCACAATGAAAATCAACAATGAAGCTAGAAGGTCCAGGACTGGAATCTGTCATCTGGACGTCTACAGGCCCAGATTACCTGTGAGACGAGAAAGCACAGACAACTCCGGGGAAGAAGTTTTGGTTATTGAATGCAATTAAATACATATATACAACCTTTTCAAGAATTTTCCCCAGGAATGGTAGGTTTGAGATTGGTCTATAGTTCTCTAGGACACATGGATCAAGACTGCACTTCTTTAACAGTGGTGTAACAATAGTGTGTTTGAGAGCTGTGGGGAAGATTCCAGAGAGTATTAACAATTTCAAGGACACCATTTTTACTAAACAGTTGAGAACACTTTTAAACAACTTGGGGGGCATTGGGTCAAGAACACATGTAGCTGAGCTTAACTGTTGTAACTGTTGTAACTGTGTAACTGTACTACTTCCTGTAGCTCATAACTTAGAATGGGAGTGAAGTTGGAGAGGATGATGGCAGTATGGTACTTGTGCCAATTTTTTGAGCTAGGTTTCCTGTTTTTTGAACAAATCTTTTTTTATACTCCTTCACCTTCTTTTTCCTCTTTGTCTTCAGTCCCTCCAACTCTGCTCCAGCCTCCTCTACCTCTCTCCTTGCCGGTCCACATGTCGGTCATCCCTCCTACCTGGCAGTTCCTCCCTCTGTCCCAGGCACAGCTGGGCCCTCTCTTCTCCAACTCCACCCCCTTCTCCTCCTCCCAGAGCATTTTCATGGTGCCCCCACCCAGCCAGTCTACCAGACCAGGCCTTCAGGCCTCATTTGGCCCTTACTCAATCACGCAGGTAAGAGGACAAGGACAGGACAAATGACATTTGTGGCCCCCTTGACCAAGAATGGCATTGTATGCAAATACTACTACAACTGCTAAATCTAACTAGCTAAACGCTTGCCTGTCTCTTTCCATAGCTCATATCAGAGCCTGCCCTCCCTCTGTCTCCTCCCTTATCAGCCTCCCTTCTCTCAGAGCATGTGGAGAGAGATAGGGATGACCAAGGGCAGGACAGGTTCAGGGTGAGGGCTCTGTTTCACAACCATGGCGACACAAGCACCAGAGGGACCTGTATTACCCTGCATGCATTCAAGGAGACAGAGGAGCACAAAGCCTCTTGTGTCACAGAGGTGAGACCCAGTTTTTTCTCAAACTAGTGTTTCTCTTTCATCATCCCTTTGACCATTTGTCTTTCCTTCCTTTTATTTCCATCACTTTGCTGTTTCCCAGCCTCCTCTAGGACTTTGCGTGATAACTCTGACACTGCCCAGCGACTGGTTCAAAAATCGACACACCAACCAATCAAATCAAGATTTGGACAAGTGGATCAGTAACATTAAATCCCGTCGGCGGGTTCAGAGGCGGGAGAAGGATGGACATCATCATGTCAACTTTGTCAAACGTCAGCGTGTGTCTTCTCCTTCACTGAAGTGAGGTTTTAAAGTTTAACATCAAGCTAGTACGTTAGTTTAACACGAACCTCCCACAAGGTCAGCAAAGCCTTGTGGGAAGTGTTGACAATTGTTCTCATTCACATGCTCTTCTATTTTTTAGTTGTCATACAACTGACAGGTATGAAATAGTGATTTAATAGCAGCTCATAAATACCACATTTTAAGCAGTAGATATTCTCGAGATACTGTGGTGTAGTGACAAAATCGGTGACGTAAACTCTACTACCACACAGCCCCCATCTCTCACTGGGCAGCAAAGCTCAGATATCCCCATACACAACATCAAGCTGCCATTAAAAGCTTTATACACTCCACTTCATGCACAAATTGCTTTGGAAAAACTCTTTTTTGCAGGGAGAAATACACAGTTTTAGTCTGGATGGAGCTGAACGGAGAGAAAACGGTACACTTACAAATTTAATTTGCTTAGTGGTGACAGACTCTAGAGCCTACAGTTGGATGTTGGGATGGAGGTGTGGCTTATTAATATACTTACGCCATAAACAGCAGCAACAGCATTAAGATAAGATAAGATACATTTATTGATCCCACAGTGGGGAAAATCCATTGCTACAGCAGCTCAAAAAATAGTAATATAGAAAAAACAAAACAAAATAAAATGTATACAACAATACAATTAAAAACTAAATAAAAGGTTACACACACACACACACACACACACACACACACACACACACACACACACACACACACACACACACACACACACACTATGGTATCAATTTTTACATAATTTGTCACAAATGATTTTATGTTTATGTTTTTAGGATATGTTCTGCTCAGGATTGCCAAAATGCATTCAAATTTAAATGTAGAAATACTTTTATAATTTTTTATAATTACGCTTAAATACACTGGAGGTGGACAAAATTAAATCATTCTATATATCTATATTCTATATCATTCTTTTGTGGTTACATCATTAAACATTTTCAGGAGCTCTAAGTCTTACTTTTAGTAAAAAATGTTGTAAATGTTATTTCATAAAAATACATAAAATCAACAGAAATACAAAATAAGCCTGTTAGTAATTAGTAATAAGCCTGATGCTACTTTTAAAACAATTTTTACATATATTTTTGAATTGCTCAACCCTTATTTGTCACCAAACCAGTGAAGAGTTTTCCAAATCCAACTTGTACACTTGTACAAGAAAACCTCACAGACAACGAAGAAGAAAATGGACTTGCATAAATCTAACTGTCTTCAGCCAAGGGAAATAACTTTGGTTTTGGCAAGGAAATCTGTTTAAAACAATGGCTCTACACTAAACTATCTTTCTATAGATCCTTCTTTTTCTCCTATGAATTGTAGGCAATATTGACTCATTTATCAGTTGCATGAGTGACAGATAAATTTATCCCTTCATTCAGATACTATCCAAGTGTTAATGAGGGCACCGAAGGGGATGTTCCACGGGCTCTCAGATACCAACGGGGCCCCGTGACAAACCAAATACAGCTGTACTACTCCTCATTCAACACAATGGACAACCGAAAGCTTACACAACCTGGGTATGTTGAGGAGATTTTGCTGTCTTGTATTATAGAAAGACTATTTAGGCTCTGATTTCTGTCTATGCAGCTCCCAAATGTATTGCAGCCTGACTGTCATTTGCCAACATGACAGTGTCCTTCTTCCTATTGATTATCCATCCAGATGTGTAGAGGACAGAGTGGATCAGTCTCAGAGGCAGCTGTTCCATATCAAAGCAGTGACCCTGAAGGATGTGGAGGAGGAAGAGAAGGAAAAGGAGCAGAGTAGGACCAAAGAAGAAGTAGCCTGTTTGGACATGCAGGAGGAGGAAGAGCTCAACTTGGACCCACATGTCCTGATTCGCTATCACAGGGGACCAGTCCTGATAGGACAGCCAATCAGGGTGTCTGTGAATCTGAGAGCTAACTTCAGCTCTGAATTTGTTGTCATCAGGTAAACACAAAATGCTTTATATGAACATATTGGTTTGTGGGGATTTTGTTACTAACAATGCTTGCTGTCATCGACTGTTCCACAGGCTGAAGGTGAAAAAGGGATTGGTGTCGATGGTGGCCCAGCAAACTCTGACCTCTGAACTGTGGGCAGTGACCCTGGAAAGAAGTCAAGGCTCAAAACATGATGTGGTGTCCATCCTCTGCCACAAACACAGCACAATCAAACACATACACAAGTAGGTCAAGAGTTTCATTTCACCTCAGTTCAGTGTGTCCATGAACCTTTACAATCAAAAATGTAGAGCAAATCTTTTAGTGACTGAGAACAACACCTCCAATCATAGTAACTTTTAAAGACCAAAAGATAGAAATACAATGCAGCCATCCACTTAGACAATTAAAGAAAGATCACTTTTTTTGTGTAAGCACTTGGTGTTGAATACAGCATTTATGGTAATCTTTAAGTCCTCACTTTGCTCCCAGAAAAGTGTCAAACCACACCTGAAACATCCTCCAAACACCTTGCTGACAGCCAGATGATGAGAGGGGGTGTGTTTCTGTGGCTCAAGAAGTAGAGAGGTCTTCTACTAATCTTAAGATCAGCAGTTTGATTCCTGGCTCCTCCAGTCCATGTCATGTGCTTGGGCAAGATACTTAACCCCAAATTGCTCCCGATGGCTGCACCAATGATGTGTGAAAGTTACAGTAGCTTCCATCTAATGAGCAGGTTGTGTACTGGTAGCCCCTACCATCAGTGTGTGAATGGGTGAATGTGACATGCAGCGTCATGCTTTGAGTGGTCAAAAAGACTAGAAAGGGTTATATAAGTATAGTCCATTTACTAGCAGTTTTGGTAACACACAATCACACAGTTGGTCAGGTGTAAGAAGGGGCTGTCATATGCTTCTCCCTTGAGCTCTCTCTTTTCATTCTTCACCCAAATATGTATGCTACTTTTTGAGAGCACAGCTAAGAGCACCGTCATGAATGCTTGCCAGAACAGACTGCCTGAAAGTATGCATTCAACACGCCTTGTTTTTTCACCCAGCTTTGAAGTATGGACATTCAGGTGTACATTCCATGGTGTACTCCGCCTCTTTCCGAAGGTCAGCTGGGAGGATAAGCAGTATAAAAAATAAATAAATGAACATGGTTAGGCCACACTTTGTAAGAGCTGGTCTGAAGCATACTAACACTGTTACACTGTATATGCAAGGTCACCAGCATAATTGCTTTTCACTGTTTGAGCCATTGTTATACTATTGAAAGAGCAATGAGCAAAATGAGCAACTGCCACATGGCTCCAAATTTACACTTTATTGCTGCTTTCATAGTTGATTTGAACCTTATCCCTGTCCTGTTCCATGTGTATTGGCTTTTCTTCAGCATGACTTCCAATCCTGTACATGCGGCACGTAAGTACACAAACACACACTTTGAGCTAGGCAATAAGAGAATGCTGAACCCTTTTGTTTGGGTTCACTTGTGCTCACAATAACAATGCTGACTAGTCCAATACAGCTCTAACTGAATTTTGTCTCCTTTTCATTCAGACAGAAATCCTTAAATTGGGGAATCGTTTGCCAGCAACTTAGGTAGTTTTGCTCTTCGCATGACATGCAACACACTGTTTTCAAGACATTGTCTTGAAGTACATTGAAATGTGTCATTTTGTTCACATATATGGTCCAAATGGCAGTCACAGCTTATAAAGATGCCAATTCTGCCAGTCCAATTTCATTTAATTTTTATTCAAAAACTCAAATAAAAATACCAAATCAACTAAATTTGAGCAAGTTAACAAAATTGGGCCATTTAGTTGTGTTACTACTACTATAATTACGGTAACCTAAAGGCACTCGTTCGGATTGTATTGGGCTGCCGCAATTACTGTATTAACAGTGCAATTTCATTTTAAAAAGCAGAATTCTCGCTCAGTGTGAGTTAGCACCAGGCAGAGGACGGAGCAAAACCGTGGCACAGCCATTTCGCGCCACTGACGGACCCGGTGGAAATCTCGGGTAACTCTGGTCCTGCACTGTGGTCAGTGTGCTGTGTGAGAGGGGGAGTGGCCAGCGGCTAGAACGGCAACAGCAAATATGTGCTTCTTTTACCGATATATGTATCTATATCTTTTACATTTCTTATCCAAACAAAGTCAAACTTGGCACTGCACTTACTCATGCCCGAAGCAAGACACCTGTCATGTGTGAAATCAATCGAATGAACAGTTCGAGAGATATGCGAATAACAGACAGACAGACGTTCCTGTCATTTATAGATAAATAGATGATTCGGTCGAGGCAGATGGCTGCCCACTTTGAGTCTGGTTCTGCCCATAGACTGTATAAAAGAAATGGACGTAACATCCGTGATGTCACCCATTGGTTTGTGGACTGCTGCTTGGAAGCCAATAGTTTCGAATCAAGGTAGCGCCATCTTGAAAATTTCAGGTGCATGCTGGGAAAAATAAAAACACAGATTCTACTTATATGGGCATGAGGCGGGGCCATGGGCGGAGCAGGAAGGTTGCGATTGGTTGCAAGGGCTGGATCTCGAGAACATTGGTCAATCAACCTGTCAATCACGACGTAGCCACGCCCTAATGCATACCCTGCTTTATCGTCAAATATAAAATCAGGGAGGCCAAAATTTCACAAATGAACATCATACTGCATTGAAGAAGGCTTTAAACTAGCGATTGAGACCATAAACACATTTTGAAAACGGTTAGAGGTTAGAAATCAAGTGAGAAGTTGGTGAATTCTCCATTGACTTGTCTCATTGACTAGAGATGGAAGTCCTTTTGACACCAAAAAGTTATTGTGCTTGGCCCCACAAATTAGAAACACATAATCTAAGCATATAACTCATCTGAATTACATTACTTTGATCTCCAGCACCACTGTAAGAAACCCAGGACTTGCATTTGATCAGGATTTATAAAACAAATTTCAAGGATTGCTTTTTTTCATCTTCGTAACATTGCAAAAATCAGACACATCCTGTCTCAAAATTATGCTGAAAAACTATTTCACACATTTGTTACTTCTAGGTTGGATTATTGTAATTCGTTGTTATCAGGCTGCCCTAACAGGTCTTAAAGACTCTCCAGCTGGTACAGAATGTAGCTACACACGTACTGACTAAAACTAGAAAGACAGATAATATTACTCTTATTTTTGCTTTTCTGCATTGGCTTCCTGTAAAATCTAGAATCTAGTTTAAAATCCTTGTCACTTTCAAAGCTCTTAATGATCAGGCTCCATCATATAGCTCATAGTACCTTATGAACCTACCAGAACACTGCGCTCCCAGCATGCAGGCTTACTTGTGGTTACTAGTATCTCTAAAAGTAGAATGGGAGGCAGAGTCTTCAGCTATCAGGCTCCTCTCCTGTGGAACCATCTTCTAGATTGGGTCCGGGGGACAGACACCCTCTCTATGTTTAAGAGTAGGCTTAAAACTTTCCTTTTTGATAAAGCTTATAGTTAGGGTCGGCAAGGCTTGTTTATGCTGCTATAGGCTTAGATTGCCGGGGGACTCCCATGATGCACTAAACTCCTTTCTCCTCCTCCCTCTCTCTCTATTTCCATTTACATTCATATGCTATTAATGCATAATACAATTTGGCCCTGGCATTTTTGGCCATGGCGGACCACCATGATTATTTATACGATATGCAGAGGCCCACGACATACCAGAGGATATATGCGCACATTGTGTTGTTGCAAAAATTAAAATAAAGCGCCTACATGGAAGCGTTATTAAGAGTTTAACATGTTTAAAAATGTATCTTTCACTACTTACAGAGACTTTCATCTTGGGAGAGATGGCTACAGTGCCACAATTCCCATCTTGAAGTGAAAGTGGTTGTCAAAGAAACACTGCTGGTGATGTCTTTTCAGTGTTTAATGAAATATACCGGTTATACAATTATACAAATACAAATAAGACAATTAGGCCTACAGTAATTTTACACCCATGTAAAATTAATAGCTCCTCAAAGTGGCACCCTAAAGTATGAAAAACAGAGAGAGAATGATATATATATATCTATATATTATATATATATATATATATATATATATATATATATATATATATATATATATATATATATATATATATATATATATTAGCTAACTTTATAACAGTTTTGATGACTGTGGTTTGAGTAGAATCTCTTCTACTCAAATCTCTTCTTCTTTCAGTCCAGCTGTCCTCCAACCAGTGGTGTGTCTATCAGTTGATGGCCTGAGACGAAGTTTTGGTGTTGCAATGACTGTGTCAGCTAACTGGTGGGTGGAGTACTCTGCACGTAGTAACCCTACATTGCCACATGGGGCCGCAATGAGTTTCTTCTCATTCACTGATCGACAGATTTATGGCATTGCTCCCATCACAGAGGTAGTTCATTCATTCAATTCCTACCCAAATCCCAGAATCTTTCAAATCTTTAGAGGGTCATCTAATCTTATTATTGTCAATAATGTTTGCCAATGTGTTTTCTGATTCTCTGTGTCCCCAGAGCAACACAATCATCAACACAGCAATACTGACTAATCAGCCAGTGTCTCTTCCTGTCATTGTGCTGTCTATATGTCGTGATGGGAAGGTGTCAGATGTCACCTCTGCAGTCATGTGTCACTCAACTAATGAGAACATTGTCAAGGTACTTTTTTTTTAACCAAAAGGATATAAGAAAAATACAACAACAAACATATAGGTATTCTATGATTGACATCACCTTTCTTCAGGACAATTTCAGCCTAGTTTTCCCCAAACAACTTTTATTTTATTTGGATAACACTGCTATTGGGTGGAAACTCCATATTTTGTTTTGGACATACTAGGTTTCTAACAGTGACCATAAATATCAATATCAAGAGAATGGGTCAAGCTATGTGTCATATTCTTTAAAGCCCCACATAAAAAAACTTACTTAAACATACTAGCCCCTGGGCATGATATGAACTGCTTTGGGACTAAACCAGGTCCCTTAGCCAGCTGTGCTGTGCCAAGCTGACAAGCTGAGGAAGAGCTTTGTATTATAAACATGCAACACACTGTTTGCAAGAAGTTGTCTTGAAGTACATTAAAATGTGTCATTTTGTTCACATATGACAATTGTAACTATATATAGATGCCAATTCTACCAGTCCAATTTGGAAAGTCTTTCTTGCTTGTCCTTGGTCTCCACCCTAACCACAGGTCTCCAGTGATTGCTCCACCGTCTTTGTGGACGGCAGTGAATCAGGTTTGGGCAACACCTGTGCAGTGGTGGAGTTTCTACTGGGCGCACTCAGTGGCTCTCTGTGTCTAGAGGTGTGGGCTCCTTCAGTGCCTCTGCGTGTCTCCTTGGCAGACCCCATTCTTAATGCCATCAATGGCTGGCACCACTTCACAGACAAAGGGTATGAGATAGCCATTACACTTTGTTTTAATGGACCTCTTTCTGGGCTTTTTTTCTGTGTGTTTTCTGTGTATATAAAGAGGTTCACCATAGGTTATAAGGTCTAAAAATAGTAAATGGCTGCATTTATATTACACTTTTGTCCAAATTTGATGATGTTACTTATTCACATTTACTTAGAGCAGCAAGATGGAAGATGCAAACGTATATATATATGTATGTGTGTATATATATATACACATATGTATATATATATATAAATAGAAATGTATAAAAGTATATATGCATGTGTGTGTATAGGCCTATATAAATCCCATGTGTCCATTTTCCTCAGGTGTGTGCCAGTGTATCAGCGCTCCTCAGTCCAGGTTCTGACTCAGTTCACGGCTCAGGACTCCCAGAGCAGAACCACACACCTCCTTGGCTCAACTGATTGGTTTGTGGATGTGACAGAGCTGGTCCTGAACTGGCTCAGAGTAGAGGACCCACGAGTGGCTTCTCTTGGCACCGAGAACAACCTGATTGGTTTACGGCCTGGAAAGACATCTCTCCATGTAGGTGATGATTACAGATTAAATCAGCTGGACATCTTTATCTTCTGAATATGATGATGATGATCATCATCATCTCTCTCTCAGGTCGTTTCTAAGCACTGGGATGGTGTGTTGGGCAGCTGTGACATCAGTGTTACCTCTGACACTGTTACCCCCGGTGACCTGTCTGTGCAGGTGGTCAGTGGCCTTGGCATGTCAGTCAAGGCCAGCCCCACCCATCCCTCTATCATCACAACAACAGTGACAGCCTACAATGTCCTCTACAACTATCACCAGGTGAGAAACAGGTGATTTATGATATCACTCATGAGCAGGTGTATAGGAAAACTTTTTGGAAAGGCACTAAAACATTTTTTAAAAGCCAGTCCTCAAATATTAGCATTGAGCTGTGGCATTACAATGAAATGTAAAGATTGACTAAAAAGGTGTAAAATGGAATTCATTATATGGCTAACATAGTAAACTAAGCATAATTTACTGATGTACTGTACATTTCCATAACACTTATTCCATCAATATCATTATCATTAGTTATCTCATACTCCCCACCCTGCTGCTCTTACTATCTTTCTTTTACAATGCAAACAGTGTGGTTCTGTGTAATTTGTTAGATGTTAAATGGGCAGTCTTTTCACAAACCCGTGTTTTCTTCCTGCCATCCTGGAGACTGTTAGGTCCAAATGTATTCAGTGTTTACTGAGCATTTACTGAATGTACTGAACAGGCACTGAATCAGTGTTTTCACTTTAATTGTACAGGGTGGCATCATTATCTATTCATTCGGAATATGTATCTATCATTTGTAAATCTATTCATTTGTGAAATCAATAGTTTGGAAGCACTGCAGTGTTGTTCTGATTTTTGTTTGGTTGGCTACAGGTAGCCATACATTTGTGACACATGTCAATGAGGTGGGCAATTACAAAAATTGAGAAAATCAGGTAAAACATTTTTACCTTAAGGTTTGGTTCTACTTGAATGCATCTAGAAATCAGAAACTGCACACTGTGCCAATGGTGGCCATGTTGGTGTGACAAGAGTGGGGCTGCAGTAAATTAACCAATATTCTCAAAACAATCCAACTATGCCACCATGAGAGGAAAAATATTACCTCAGATCGGTACCACGAACCCAAAAGGCAAACAGGTTTTGTCAGACAGGTTTGTCGGAGCTAAAATATGTTTTTTCTTGTGTTTATATATCTGCTTGAGCTGCATGTCATTGTGTCACACATCTATTTCTGTCACATTAAAAAAAGGGCTGTGCCAAATAAAGGTCTTTCTATGCTGTTGAGATAATAAAACCATTATATAGCATATATTAGGCTGAGACTGATACAGGGACAGGGCTAATCTTATATAAGTAACTATGCAATGTAAAACTGCGTAGTATGCAGTCTACAAAAATCCTTTTCTCCTCATCCGTCTTCTATCGTCTGTGCGTCTCTATGTCTCTCTCTCTCTCCAGGAGGCGTCCATCAGCATTTGGCTCCAGTTCAGTGATGACACTGCCTCCCTCCTCTCCTCCTTCAGCGACCTTCCCTTTTTTTTGCACCTCTCCTCATTGGCTGAAACCGTTGTCGGGGTGACGCCTGGCCCAAGCCAATCCGTCTTCGCCCAGGGTGATGGAGGAGGGCCTCTACTGCGTGCAGAGCTTCTGGTTTCATCATGTGTTGACCAGTCGATCACTTCAAACTCTATCACTGAGGGCCAAATGGATATGACAGACACTAGAGGAGGGCGTGGGACAAAGAAGCTGGCTAGGGGATCTGGTTGGATAAGAGTTAACTTGGACTTGGGCTCCCTCCAGCCACTAGGAAACAAATATAAAGAAGAAGAGGAGTTTGACTTTGACATTTCAGACATGCTGGTCGAGTCAGACAGTGATGTCTACTCATCTAATTTTGATGAGGGTGGAGAAAATGGAGAGAATGAGAATTTAAGCAGTAGTGAATACTATAACAAAGTTAGTGGGAGTATAACTAATAGAAACTGGAAAAAAGTTGGAAATGGAGGAATGGTAAGTCGGAACAATCTGGAAAGAGCTGTGCTGATGCCAAGCCAGGAGGAGGGTACTGTGTATTTCTCCCCGAGCCAGGAGAAAGCAGGAGAGAGAGAGGAGGAGGATGAGCAGGGTGCTCGAGAGCTGGAGGTCGGCGTGGGCACCATCCTTTCTCTGCTCTGTCTCTCTGCCGCCCTCTTCCTGGCAAACTGCCTCCCCTGCGCCCTCTGTGAAAAGAGGAGGAAAATAGTAGAGAGGGAGAGAGAAGAACAACAACTTGAAGCAGGCACAAAGGAAGAAGAGGAGGATGAAGAGGAGCAGAAGAAGAAAGAGGTAGACAGGAAGTTAGAGGACAGGAAGGAGACTGAAGGTGAAGACAAGCCAAAGCAGGAACAGGTGGAGGACAATAAAGAAGATGTGAAAGAAGTAGAGATCGTTTGCTGATATATGCAAGGGCAACCCAGTAATTTTGTGAAATAGTCACAAAATGTAACCTATTGACTTGTATCCATAAACAGTAGAAGTATCTGGATCATGTCATCATAGATTGAGTCACTGTGTAAATATTAGGTCATACCACTGTCCTATCTTCAGCTATCAATATTCATTAACTCCTCAGGCAAACTACTGCCTAGATCAGCCACCATACATTGATCACTTGTTCTGACCACATGTTTTGTCAGCTGTGTACTATGAGTTCATCACATGATGCAGTACTTTGTGATGTGGCTGTGTTTGCACTTCCGTCATTTCATATGACGGAAGTCCTAAGCTCAATGTTTTGGAAGAACCAGAAAATGTGTATGATCTGGATTCTGGGTTCCAGTTCCGAAGTACACTTACATTCATTTTACCTTCATGTGACTGTGAGACTATAGTTGTGAAGGTGAGGTCTTTGTCTCAGTGATAAAGCTTTTATTTGTTCTTTCCCTGTCTCTAAGCTTGAGTTTACTATCACATTTTTAAACTCTTAGGGCACAAAAGTAGTGGTGGACTCATTAGACTCATTGTGGACTCATTACACACACACACACACACACACACACACACACACACACACACACACACACGCGCACACACACACACACACACACACACACACACACACACACACACACACACTATGCTTTGTGAAAAATCAGTGTGCCGCTGATGTAGCATACAGTGTAAATATACTGAATAATGGCTTTGTATTTAGAGATTATATCTTAAACTCAGCAACATCTAAAGCCAAATTGCTTTTCACAATATATTGTGAAAAGCAATGTAGACAACCAGAACAGTTGTCATCAACTAGTTCTGGTTTTATATGAGTGTGTTTGAAATAAAGTGTTCTTTATTAAGCTTTCTTCTTTTTAAAGAGTTGCTGATCAAGGAAACTTGACTGACAGTCATGACAGTCAAGTCATGTCTTTTTTTAGTTTTCTGAAGATATGTGTGTGACATTTTTCATCTATTAGAAAAGTATCAGGGGAGAGTGAGGTAAGTTGAGCCAGTGGGTAAATTGGCCCACCCCCTGTATCTAAGCAACTGTACACATTTGTTTTGTTGTCATGTGAGCATAAATTCTGGAAGCACCCTTCGTTCCTCTTTGACTGTGATGGAGAGAAGCTCATTGTGCTGTGGTAAATAATATAAAATATTTTTCTACATTCCAGCTATAACGACTGTTATGTCCAGACAAATTTATCCAGGTGTAAAAACATATATCGTACATGTTGATGATGCCCCAGCATTTTAAACCATGTAACTAATTTAGCTAAAGATAAGCCTGAATTGCTAGGCTGTTTTTTTCCAAAATGGTGGTTGTGGGGTAAAAGGAGCCAAATGCCTCACCATGAGGCAGAAGTTAATTTAAGTCTAAATGGTCTTTTTTTTTTTTTTTTTTAAGATTTTGTTGGCATCGACACCTTTGTTAATCAGTAGATCAACAGGAAACATGGGAGAGAGAGGGGGGGTGACATGCAGCAAAGGACCTCTGATCAGGATTCGAACCGGGGTCGGCTGCGTACATGGCATGCGCTCTAACCACTCGACCACCTGCACACCCTTAAATGGCATTTCAATGTAACATTACATTATGGTTGTGCATCATTTGGAAGATCAATGTCTTTGGTCAAGACACTTAACCCCAAATTGCTCCCCATGGCTGCGCCAGTGTTGTGTGAATGTTAGTGTTCATGTGATGAGCAGGTTAGCACCCCATGTGGTAGCCCCTCTCACCAGTGTATGAATGTGCGTGAAAGGGTGAATGTGACATGTAGTGTAAAAGCGCTTTTACCTCAAAGAAATGCTGTGAACTGGTATTTGTATTAGTGGAAAGAAACAAGATCCCTGTCCCTGACAGCTAAAAACAGAATGGTTTTGCAGGTAGGGTGTCCAAAAGATCAGATGATAAAGTAGGTCAACTAAGACTAACTTATCTTGTCCTGCAGGTAAATACAGGCCTACCATGGAAGAATGAATAATATTCTTTTAGGTCAAGATTGGTTCAACAACTAGTTTAACTGTATTTTAACCCTTTTTATTACATGCTACATTTATTTACCCTCTCTGTTTGATGGGTGTTATGTTGAATCATTGAAATACTGAACAAATGATGTATGAAAATTGTTTCACTATTTTAATTAAAATGCTCTGAATAATAAACTTGTATTTGGGTTGTTATTTATTGTTTAAAGATACCTAGATTTCTTTTTAGTTTAGATTTCAACTGGAAAAAGTAAATGGGTCAATTTACCTCCAGGTGGCCACTTATTCAGATCAATTTACACCTAAGCTGGGCCAAGTTGAGCCCTTAGTCATATTTTCATTGAAATTGTAATTACAGGTTGAAAGGAGACATCCTGAAATTACGCTAGATGGTAGATGTAAATTACAGTTGATGTTTTCATTTTCATTCTGTCATTCTGTGTTTTTTTCTTGCTTAGAGGACAGCATATGCAAAAAATGGCTAAATATTTAGCAAACACAATTCTAATCTCCAAGACAAATATAGTGAAATCTTATCCCTATATAATGTTTATCATAGTTTCTGCCTCCTACAAACACCATAGACTGAACCCTATGCTCAATCCATATATGGACTACACCGACAGAGATGTTATTTCGCCATACCCTAGTGGTATGAAGATGGAACTAAAAGTAAAATGGACAGCAAGAATATCTAATCTAATATTATAGGATATTTGGAAAATATTTTTCTAATATCTATTCACATGATAGTCTGCTCTGGAGATATTTCAACCACTTGATACAGATGTGAGCTGAAACCCTGAAAGTAGGGAGTGTTTACTACGACGTGCCTACACGCCGGCCATCTTGGTACAGGGCCACTCGCTCCTGCAGCGCATTATGTGTATATACGAATGACGTGTTTGCACTATTAAAAAGTGTTCATACATCGGTCAATTGTAATAAAAATAAATAAATAAATAAATAAAATTGCTCAATTGTCAACATATATTCACATGGGTTGTTTGTTACAAATTTCAGACAGATAGACAGACAGATAGATAAGATAGACACGTTTTTAACAAATCAAACCGTTTGGAAATCGGTCGAGATTTCAGTGAATAATTCTACTGTGGAGTAGCTCTTACCTCCGTAGACATACATGCACTACTGCCTCTGCTAGCCCTGTACCAAGATGGCGGCGCTTTAGGCACGCCTCTCCACAGTCAATGCGGCGTCTACGTATATATGGGGTAGACACCTGAACAGCAGCTAACATTTGTGTAAACTATTATTAGCGTCAGCTAGCGTTAGCGTCAGTTTAATGCAGTGGTCACCATTAACATGTCTGACGCTAATGTTAGCTGCAATTCAAGTCTGTCTCCCCGTTAGACAAACAGCATTGTTCAATAACAGCAGTCATTTACTGTTAGTTATGCTTATATCATTATCTGCTATCTTTTTTCTTCATCCTCTTTTTTTTTCTTCCTCTTCTCACTACCAGATGGATAGCTCCTCTTCATTTTCCTTCAGCTTCATTTCCAATTTACAGAACAATAATTTAGCATCAAACAGATTAACGTGAGGTGGGATCATGGGATTGACATGGGGTCCCTTTAGCGAGGTTTCCAACTGAGATGTCATTGCAAATCACCCATTGTTGTTTAAGGGGTTAGGGTTAGGGTTGTGGTCACTGCGGTTTATACACTAATATTTGAGACATTTCGGTAAAAACAGCCCTCGGGCCCAAGTCTCACCTGGTCTGCACCTGCTCCGCCACTATGTGACAATATCTATTCACTAAACCAACCCACTATAATTGACACTATATTGACAAATTATATGGAAAATAGTTTAGTGAGGAGGCTAATGATGAACAATATTAGTGACCATTTGCCAGTTTTTGTGGGAAGGAGAAGGGGGGCATAAAATGAAATACAGGAGACTGAGAACAGAAGAATCAATTAATGCATTTCGAAGTGAATTACTATCACAAAACTGACAAGAAAAAGACATTGACAAAGCATGTAAAACATTTCTAAAAATTTTCATGACAAAAACTATTCTATCCTAAGTCCCAAGTTATTCTGAATATTTTATTGACAATTATAGGTCTTTAAATAATATGTATGATGTGATAAACAACTCTTTTTTTCTTTTTCTTTTTTTAAATTTTGGACCAAAATTGGCAGAAAAAAAATTTATGACAGCCTACACCGTCAAGAGAGGGAGAAACTGTTGAAGATTATATTGAAAGAAACCCAAGTAAAATGTTTCAGAAAGATGTAGAAAGAAAAGTTGATCATCATCATCGTAATTGTTAGCAAGTGCAAGAATAGACAGCTACTGAATAAAATCGATATATTAATCAAGAAGTTATTGACAGTTTTGCAAACCCATTAACCTACATCAGCCATTTGTCATTTCCCACCGAGCTACACACTTCACCTTCTGGATCTCCACTGGCTTCATCTCTGAAGTACTTCCTGAATCTCACCTGGCTATACTTACATACTTACATATATACAACAGTATGTATACATACTGTGTACTTCAATTTTGTCTCCAGCCTATATTCGCACTTTGGTTTGCCTGCTTAGTTGACTCATAACAATATGAAGATTCATCATCTTCATGACATAAACATTCCGTGAGTCCTTCCCAATTTTGTATATAATGGTTTACATGTTGAACTCTTATAATAACTGGACAAGGTATTGTCATCTGTGGGGTGCCTACCTCTGAACCCTGTCAACCAGGAATCATCTGGTGCAATCAACCTCACTATCTTCAGGTCTTTAATTATGTTTTTGTTCTCTCTTTCCAGGAGGCTGATGAGAATCCATTGAAAATTCCATTGTCTGCTGTACTGTTCACCTCTTCATGACATCCCCATCATGTGATCTGATGGCAGGAAACAGTCTTTTGGTCCACAGCGGGGTGATGATTTCAGTGATATATGTGTGTGTATGTGTATATACAGTATATATGTATATCTATATATATATAGATATACATATACATATACATATGTGTGTGTGTGTTTATGATGGTTGCAGTAGCATTGTTTCATTGGAATAAAGTTAGCAATGAAGCAAATGCTTGTTGGAGGGTGCACCATTATTAACAATTAAACCAAATTCAAAAACTGTTCAAACAAGAACAAATTCAAGGAAGACCAGTCAACATTTTGGCCCATTTACTGCAAGTGAAGTATTAATGTTTCTACCCAAAACATCATATCATAGTCTGTTTTAATGTGCTTCCTTTAACCCCAAGACAACCTTTAGTGTCAGACAATTTTACTTGAGTACATTCAAACAATTTATCACAGTGCATAACATGGTTAGTTATCACCAAAACAGCTGCAGCTGCCTGGAAAGTTGGAATTCATTCAACAACTACTTTGGAAAATGGTCAGCAGAAAAGTATGTATAATATGAAGCTAATGAGCTAAAACTGTTTGGTTCTTCAACTGAGAGCTAATTGTCTTACAGTGATTCCTGTGTCAGACACAAAACAACTGGAAAAATGACAACAGTCAATATTGCCACTGTTGTTTCACATTTTTTATTTCTGGCATATCGCTAATTATGAATGAGGAAAATGAAGTATGCCCCTGTGTAAATGTTTTTGCTTTTCCAATAAAATATTACTAGCATTAACTAGGGCTGTAGTCTCCTGGTCTATTAGTTGGTCGATATGCGCTTGTCTGACCAAATTCTTATTGGTCGAATAATTATCGGGTTTCTTTCATAAGGGGAAACATGCTACATCAATAGCCTTCCAGGATTAATCCATTATTTCCTGCAGTAGGAGGGACAGACTAGCAAATGACATATGAAAGGGGTGTGTTATAAAAACACAGGGCCTGTACTACAAAGCAGGATTTGGGGTTTGCGAGGTAACTTCAGGTTCAACTCTGGGTACTGTGACTGTGGTTCACTTCTTACCGAGATAAATCACCATGGCAACTGATGCTGAATGGCTAACCTGCTCTGGAGCAGGTTAAATTCCAAATTAAGATCCAAACTTAACCAATCACATCACCGAAAAAAAGTCATCAGTCCTACAGGATCCCGACATGGACAAGTCCTGAGTTTACAATAAAGCAACAAGTAAAAAAAAAAAGATAAATATGGGCTAGCTAAATTTTTATAGGTCATTAGAACATCTAGGCTTTTTGTTTCCATTCCGGTTTTAAAGCAGAGTTTCTAACAAACAGAGACCATTATTACTGTAGCTACATTAAACACATAATGATGATTTTGCTGCATTTTAATTGTGCAAAGTATAGTTTATCCCCAGTGAGTGAAGCTGATTGTGGATGATTATATAGTGATTTATCACTGCAGCTCAGAATAACATGAAACAACTGTGTGATGATCACTGGAAATAATGAAAGATTTTTATTTTTATTAAAAAATACTTAAAAATTTAAAATACTCACTCTGCTGAAAATTTTAAGTCACACTAATTCCTGTTCCTTGTGCCCTAAAGTACTTTTAATATTTGTGTTTCTACATCTGTTATATTAGACAACATGATGTGTAAAATTTGCAATTATATGCGAACTACAAAATGTATTCAGGAAATACAGACCTGAGGTAAACTACATGAAAGAATACATTTGCTTTACAGTAGGGCTGCAACGATTAATCAATGACTAATCAACTATTGAATTAATTGTCAACTATTTTGATAATTGATTAATCGTTTTGAGTCTTTTTTAAGAATAAAAAGTCAAAATTCTCTGATTCCAGCTTTTTATATATGAATATTTTCTGCTTTTTCTAGTCTATGACAGTAACATGAAGATCTTTGGGTTGTGGACTGTTGGTTTGTACAAAACAAGACATTTGAGGATGTCTTCTTGGGCTTTGGAAAACAGTGATGTGATCAACATTTTCACTATTTTATAGACCAAAAGCCAAAAACAATTGATTGTTTTTATTTACTTTTTGTATTAGTAGCAGCCACATATCACCAGCAAATTTGATTAAAAGATGTATACACTGATTTTTAAAAAGGAAACCAGGTAGTTCATTTTAAGAGAGCCCTTTCTCTTCTAAGTCCGATTACTCGATGGAATAATTTATAGAATACTCGATGATGAAACCCTGGTTATGTTGAACTTGCTCCATAGTACAGGCCTCTGGTGTGTCACCAAGCCAACGAAAACCCCCACCAGTCCAACAAAAAATAAATAAATAAATACAATTGAATGACAAAAAAATAAAGCCAATATCCATTCATTCTGAAATAAATAGCATTTGGGCAATGTGAGTTGACCTTTGTGTGTTGACAATGGTTTCTCTGGGTCCTCTCTAGCTCTGTTAAGGAATAAGGCAGTGAGCATTGCAAATGAGTGGTTGAGTGAGAAAAGGCGAGCAACAGAAAAGGGGAGATGAATGTGAGTGGAGCAGAGGAAAGCATTAGTAAATTGTCAATCTGGCAGTAACTGTGCTGGACAGACGACCATGTGTCAGTTAATAAATGCTGCAGCTTCCCAAGACCAAGAAAAGTAATGTTTGTTGGGGATGGGGTTGAATGGGGTTAGCTTCAAAGTTAGCAACAATGCCTAACCTGAAGATGATTTCAGTTGACCAAGATTGTCTTTGGTTGACTACAGCCCTTACATTAACAGTCCTCCACCACTGATCAGCCCAGTCCTAACCCTCCCCGGGTCTGTTGTCCGCAGCCTGTGGCAGACTGCTGGTGCGTCCTCAGATTGCAGATCCAAGCAAACCTTTTACCACACTGGTCGCAGCTGAACGGTTTTTCCCCGGTGTGAACTCTCTGGTGCTTCTTCAGGTTCCCAGCCTCTGAGAAGCGTTTCCCACAGGTGTCACAACGGAAAGGTTTCTCCCCTGTGTGGACTCTCTCATGGGCCTCCAGATTGGACAGACCAGAGAAAGCCTTGCCACAGGCTCGACATATATAACTCTTCCTGCGGCGATCATTGGGTACCATGCTGGAAGCTTGGTTTTTGTTGTGGTGAGCCAGGAGGCTGGCTCGATGTTGTGAAGCAATGGCCACATCAATGCTTGCCAATACTGCTGAGGAGTGAGGAGCCACAGTGGAGCTCATTGCCCTACTGGTTGAACTGATACTAGACATACCTGTTTTATCAGCACTGTTAGTATTACTAACAGCAGCTATGGTGGTAGACAGTGTGGGTTGTACAGAGTGAATGTTAGTTTGTTGCTGGGAGATCCTATTGCTGTTACGATGCACCAGCTGTGCCTGTGTGCTTCTTATTATGGCTGGTGTTCTGCTCCATGGAAGCTGGGAAGACGGAGCCTGCGTCCGCGCTGGAATAGACACAGATGGCAAGGCTAGGAGAGGACGAGAGAAAGAATCAGGTTATGTCATAGAAGATAGTCTGGCAAAGCTTTAAGAAATACTGAGGTCCAAAAGTAAATTTGGTTCCACATGGTGTTTGACAAAGCTAGGGTATGCTCCCCCGGAAGACATTTTTGAAAAATAACCCCTTAAATGTTGATTTCTGGTGACATTTGTGTAAACTTGAATAAATTAAGACTCAATAATATACTGATATATTATACTGATAATATACTTCACAAAGTATTTATTCCTGGCATAGCAACGTTTTTTAGTAAATAAAATTATGTTTAGGCAATTATTTCACGACCTTTCTTATATGTGCCTTGGAAAAAATACTGGAGACCTCAATGGTAGATACGGCCATGCTTGTGGCATTGTGCAAATTCAACTTAATGTAAAAGTCAAGATGGATCACTGCTGCCATAACTCTCCCAACCCTGTACAGTTTTTGTGTGTACTAAGCCTTTAAACTGGACCTCCTGGTTTGTGATTCATCTCCTAACTGGTGTATGTACCAGCACTCATATGTACATGGCTGAATCGCTGCTTCGTCTTTGTCTTATGGTTGGAAGACAACAAAATTGTACATCACAGCTATTATCTACAGAGACAGTAGTGAATACAGTGCATATTTTGTTTCAGTTGAGTTAAACACACAGTGCTGGTGAAATTCTGTTTCAGCATAACTGGGCACAGTGGGAGGTATACAGCAGCATCTCATCATGTTTGGGAAGGAACACATCAAGGTTTGGAAACCTGTTTGAAATTAAAGGCAAGGTTTTAAGGGCACAACTTTTAAATCTATCCACTCTGCAGAGCATCTTTGTGTGGATGGAAGGCCACAACAGAGAAACAAAGCTGAAACTGCTGTTCAAATTGTGCTGGCTTAGAATGGAGGTGGTCTGAGAAAGCACTTGACAAGTCATTACAAAATCATCTAGCGGCTATGTCACTAAAAAAGGCACAAGATAACCACTTACTATGTGAGACAGTCTGCTGAATGTCAACTCTGGGAGTGCTGGACACTGAGGGGAATCCCTGGCTGCTCTGCCCTCCACTTCTCAATGCTGAAGAGGCTGAACCCTGTGGTGATTGGAGCACATGTTGAGGTTGCAGCTGAGTGTCTACGATAATAACTCCATTCTGGTCACACTCTGCAGAGTCATCAGAGGTGAAAGAACATGAAGTAGCAATAGGGGCCACAGCTGAGTCATTATCAGGGGCCCAGCGAGTGAAAAAGGTCTCCAGTTCAAACAGGGAGTATTCAGAACTGAGCTGATTGCTTTTGGTGGATCTCTGTTGTTGCTGTTGTTGTTGTAGTTGTGTGTTGGAGCTGGCTGGTGTGTTGGTGTCTGGTACCCTCATCTGGACTGCCACTCTACTGCTGAAGTCTTCTGATATCCGGTGGGTCGACTGTGGTGCTGCAGATTGCTGAGACAGAAGAGAGCAGATAGAATTAACAGAAAAGGTTTAGACAGATGCATTAAGACCATGTAAATAACACACACCAAATCAGGGTTCAGAACTGTAAAGACAAAAACAGATCCAGAAAGAAAAAACTGCCATCTGATCCGTTATGAGCACACTGACCTCTTGGACCCTTATGGGCCAGCCATATTACGTCAGGGTGCTCCTTGCCTGCAAACCCAAGGAGGAAGGAGGAAGGAGGAAGACAACCACAACAGGCCCTGTTCATTATTGTACGTTATTTGTGGCAAAATTGTTTTTGTTTGTTTTTGAAAGGGTTTATTTTTCATGTCATGGAGTAACAAGTAACATCAGTTGGGTTTTAATTGCTGAAAATATGGAAACTTGATAATTGCAATCTTAAATGTTAATATTTATTAAAGGCCGTCCCAATTCGAAGGCTCCTTCGAATGCAAATGTGGCCTTCTTTTCCCTGTTTTTGGAGGACACATCGCTGTTCATACAATGTAACAAAATCACACCATATATATCCAACACACAGCTTCGTAGACGACACACAAAGTGACAGGAAAGACAACGACTCATAAAGTTCTGTAGCCCAGGGGCCTCCAGTGATGTTAATGCACCCCTGGACCCAGCTACAGTCAGCAAAAAGCTGCGCATGCGTATTTCCGTCCCTCCCCCCAGCATGCAATGTACACCATAGCTGCCAACACTCCCGTTTTCCCCGGGTTTCTCCCGTATTTCAGACCCATCTCCCTCCGCCCTCCCGTTTTGTTTTTTCTTCCGGGAATCTCCGATAATTTTACTTTTTTTTAATTTTAAGCCCCAAATTTGTGTGTTAATAATAATGAGAAGCGCACAATAACGTTTTATTTTGAAAGCTGAGACCGGAAGCCACCGGAAGCCGCCCCAGCTCCTTTGGTTTGACAGAAGCTGAAACACACAGCGAAATGTTTTTTTACTGTAAATAAAAGTGCACAGTTTCCAGCCTGCGTCAGACAATGCTGAGTTTACTGACTAATTATTAAAAACCAGGATGTGATGTGTGAACTATCGTCATCTTAACCCGCTCAGCACTAATATCTCTGCACATGTTCTGCTGTGTGTTGCGTTAAGCAGCAGATTATAGGCTGCTGCTGGGAGAGAAAATTAATTAAGCCGAATTCAAACTTTAAATGTGACAATGTTTTTTTTTTGGTGTTTTTGTAACATGTGTTTTTACCACAGTTATTTAACTGTGATGTTCATGTTTTGTTGTAATAAAAATAGAAACATGAATAAATAAATAAATGAACCCTGAAGAGTATGGTTTAGACCTGCTCTATGTGTAAAGTGCCTTAGATTACTTTGTTGTGATTTGGCTCTATATAAATAAAGATTGATTGATTGAGATTGATAAATACCAAGTAAGATAAACACTAATAAATAAGATAAATACCAAATAACTACGACAAATAATAATTTGTCGTAGTTATTTGGTAATTAAGAAAATCGTTTTAATAATCATGATTTAAATTTTGACCCAAATAATTGTGATTATGTTTTTTTCCATAATTGGGCAGCCCTAAGGTCAGGGTTAAAATGGTGTTGCTTGTCACCAGTAGATTTGTGATGACTGCTTGATCCCACCACTACGGGCCTCTTGATAGGTCAAAGCATAAATGAATGAAGAATGCTGTGCTTCCAATGGAATGTTCACCCAACTTTTGGCACACAATATAGCACATTAAAGGACTCAGGTTATGTGGTTGTATGCTAGTGTTTTTGTACAGGATTGAAAATTCACACAGGATTTGTGGTTCCGTATCTTGCCCAAAGACACTTGGACATGTGGACTGCAGGAGCCTTGAATACTGCTCAGCATCCAAACTATTTTACTGCAACTCAGGCAGCAAATACCTCATTTCTTAATCTCTCTGCACGTTCTTATTTTGGCTTGGAAAGTGGGTAGAAGCTTGCCCTGAGAGTGGCTTTAGAGAAATGCTCATGAATGATCCAAAATGGAAATGTTTCTTTGTTTTAGGAGCAGACAAGCTTGATCCATGACTTATTATATTAAGTGTGGCTACTGCAGCAGTTAGCCTAATCTATGCACTGTATTATAGATTTTGTGATAATATTGTGTCACAATTTTGTCATTATACTAACTTATACTCTGGAATAATATATTATTTCATAATAAAAACACAAATTCACCACTTATATTTTTAAAAAAGTTTAATTATTTACATTTCAAACCTTGAACATTGAGCAAGATTTTACAAAATTGTGACACAATAGAAAAGGCCTGTCTAGTGTTACATTTAATGTAGTCTAGTGTTACATTTAATCTTGCTTGTATTTTACATAAGAATTACTCTGTAAAGTTACACATTCATAATTTTTGTAGATAAAGATAAGATAAAGATTGAACATCCTGTGTTAGCAACAAACTTGATTCATTTTCATTGGAAGAACAGGAATAAAATACATGTACATATAATTGACTGAAAATCCCCCGAAAGGTGGCGCAACATGAGAACTGAGAGTGTGTTATATACATGCAATGTGTCTAAGATTACGGTTTGGCTTGTTTTGTTTCCATATCAACACTAAGATAGTTAAAATACAACCAAGTAGCTTATAATTTACTAATGCAAATGTGAATATAAGAGTTTGGTTCATATGGAACCGTCAATAACACTTTGATGAAGACTGTCAAACTTGAATAATTCACTTCCTCCTTGTTTAGTATTATGTTCAGTATAATGTACATTTCCATGGCGTTAATTCTATCAGTTCAAAATAGTTATGTTGTACTCACCCCTCTGCTGCTCTTATTACCACAACTGCTTTAAAGTCACTAATTATTTCCAACCACTTTGATGCTTTTGATTGCTACTCCTGGTATGTTTTTAATGTGAAATATCTTTGTAGGAGTTGTGAGATTCATGGAAAGTAACAGCAATCCAAAAAAGGACATGCCACACACTCAATATATCTTCTCTAACAGGAATACTGCTCTCAGTTCTACTTTGCAGGTTTTTTTCATATGATGTTAAGCTACCATCAGTGAAAACACACTTCCAGCACAGATGTTTCATGTGAAGTCATCTAGCAGATGGCTTTTAATGATCAAAGCGCATAATTCTGGACAGCCTTTGATTCAAAGTTTGTGCAGAAAGGGTTAAGACTCACTGAAAGCAGCTTGGCTGTAAATCATAAGAAAAAGGCACAGTAGTATTATTGAATGAGAACAGTATTAATGGTAAAGCAGCAGAACGTCTTGTCATGTGTAATTATGTTTGTATAACTGATCAAAGTACACTTATCAAATGAATACATAGAAATGTATAAAAGAAGCAGACTAGTACTTTGGTTACTCTGCAGACTAACACAGCTTTGTTACATTGTTAATGAAGTCTATATGATTTGTAAGTTCTGAGTCTTGAGTTTTGATCCTTACCTGGCATTAGAAACTCACAGACTCTGTTGTACTGATAGAAGTCCTGCTGTAGACAGGAACTACACTGAGGCTGTATCTCTACTGCCCATATTATAAACATGCAATAGTTATTTTTGATGCTTCATAATCATAATCATTGACAGCTGTAGATGGAGTGCATTATGAGATTGTTATAGGAAAGTGTTCATGGAAATGACTTTTTCATTTAATTGTGAAATTTGTGTGGGCTATGGTGGATACACACTTTAAATTTTGGCATTTACCTGTTCATGAAAACTTACTGTTGTGACTGACATTCGGAGTGAGAAGATAAAGAAATGTCTTGGCTACAGGAGAGCAAACTAGATTTACTCCTCATCTTGCTATTGATTTTGGGATTTGATTATTAAATATTAAGGGAAACACTTGACTAGAATGTTGTTATTGTGATTCCTTGGAGTGTTTTGAAATGTGGCACAAGCAATACACACCATTCTCCTAGCAAGTGTTTTTGACTACGTGTCTACATTTGTGGGTGGTGTCTTTTTTCATGTTTTTTCAGGTTGCTGGGGTCAGAAAACCTCTCTGGGCATAGTGAGCATGCATACGGTCTCTCCCCTGTGTGAATGTTGCGATGGATCTTCAGGTTCCAGAACTGGGAGAACTTTTTGCCACAGATGCTACAGCCATACGGCCTCTCACCAGTGTGAGTCCTGAGGTGGGATTCTAAATTTGCCGGAGAGCTGAAGCCTTTCCCACAGAACCTACAGATGCAAACCCTCTTCCTGGGGATTTTCTGCTGCGTGTCAGCTTTGATATAACTGCTCTGGCCCTGACTTTGACCGTGGTCCACAAACTGTTGGGGCCCTGAGCCTGAGAGCTGCACCATCTGCATTTGACCTGACAACTGAATGGGGCTGGACTCCTCTGACAGATCGATAACAGGAGCCTGTGGAAAGGACACAGAGGTATGGAAGCCTCTAGAGTTTTCAACAGGTGAATTCTCAACAGCCAATCCCCTCCCAGAGCTACCAGGCTCTGCACCAATGACTGTGCTGGGTAGGTATGAAAGGGGGGCGCAGTGCGAGGATGGCCCTGGGAGGCTGTCATCATGACAATAAATATCCCCCCCATTAGTCCACAGTGAAGGATGGCCATAGCTGACCTCTGAGAAGACCTGCCCACAGTCCTGCAGATCAGATAGCTGATTGGTGGAGGTTTGTGTGGTTTCATCAAATGGTAGCACTCCTCTGTAGTCATCTGTGCTGGACTCCACTAACCCTAGATACAAAGAGAAACATTTTCTCTTACAGACACTTTAAACTGTACCTACTGAACAACATTACATCATATAATATCTTTGAGTACATGTTATGTAAGAAGTAAGAATAATAATTAAAGCTGCAAGCAGTGGTGAATGGGCCCTTGTCCCCCCATGCATGTCGTTTTACAGATACAATAGGGCTTCGCGCTGGTCAGTGCTCAGGCCCTAATAATTAGTCTAAACTACCAATACTTTGAACAAGTTGAAGTTTTAACCCTGATTTTTCAACAGATCCCACAGGGTGATGTAACTGAGCTGTGGTAAGAATAAAAGGTCCACTTGCTCACCCTCCTGTATGCTGAGGCCTGGCTGGCTCTGGGCTCCCGTCACTAGCTCTACCTCCTCCACCTTCACCAGCACCATGTCTGGTTCCTCCACCTTTTGCACACACAAGAAAGAGAGAACAGCTGATGTTAGACACACAGCATGGCAACAGAGTAGCACTGACAGAATAAGAGAGAATACATGTCAAACACACTGTTGATACTTGATATTACACTTACATCTGATCTGTAAGTGTTGGTGAGTGTCATTCTGATTAGACAGTAGGGGGATGCTTTGATTATTTGATTTTGATGTTATACTCTTATACATTAAATCATAAAGACTTAATATAACAGACTATGCTGGAATCTGTATCTTAGTGAGACCACAGTGTTTTTTTTCCTAATGCACAAAACTATTTGTATAAATCAAACAAACTTTCTCTTTGAGCAATGTACTGTTGCTGTGTTGCTTTGCTGGTTTATTTGATTGTTTTTATGTTTTATGTTGCTTTAGAATAGACAATACTGAGAATCCTCAGTATTGAGATGGCCACTAAAAAAAGAGCATTTCATTCCCTGTAGTGTTCTGTCTGGCTGCCATTCTATGCTTCATCCATACAGTAAAGAGGTGACATGTTGGCCAAGACAGACCATTATTTTCTGGAGTGTAAAGAAAGGTGCTTTTTAATCACAAGGGAGATTTTGACACTGAAGGCTTTGTGAGGCAATGTGTGTCCACTCTCCTCTCTAGTAACCTGTTCCAGCAAAAGTGCAACTTGCAACACAAGATCATTTCCTCTTAGAAAAATAAGACGGTCATGAAATTAGAAGGTCTAATAAGCATAAGTGACATGTTTGATGAAAACACATGGCCACTCCTTAAAGTGCTCTCAAACAAATATGGACGGTATTTTACAGATCCAGTAAGAGTAACTGAAAACTGGTTCAAGACTGAACTCCTCACATATGGTTATTATTTATACCAAACATATCCAATTATTAACAACACAGTACAAACCAGGGGCAAAACATGTAAGACTGAAGTAACTTAACTGGCTGAGTTAGGAGAAACATTGACATTTTATAGGCATGTCAGTCCTAATGTTGGAACAATTCAACTTTGTGGGCAGAGTAATTCACAAAGTTTTTAGCTTCTCACAGAGAGAAGGAGGACTCATGAGTTACAAGCTGCTGGTAGTGAGCCTCCTTGCTTCAGGATCTTTGTAAATATCAATCACAACAAACTTTGTGGAGGATATTTTGATTGCAGGAATAAGGATTTAATCAGTGTACTGATCTATTAAAAACAGAGTAAGACCAGAAAAAATAACTTAAACAATTCTCCCTCAGAAAAAACGGTTTGGCGCTGATGAACCCATAAAACAACCACCATCTGTTAGAATAATACATCATCTCTATTATTTTGTTTGACAGTTGAAGTCAGTATTAAATAATCATGGGAATCACTGGACTACCTGGTTAAATTCACACTATATGTAGAGTAAGAGTTATCCCATCAATGAAATATGTTTTCCAGTCAACTGGAAAATAAAATCTCACAATCTGTATGTAGATAAATTTGTCAGATACAATCTACTGATCAAATAAGTATTAATCAAGTATTTTACCTTGTTTATTTATGTCTAATCACACTACTATTTGTTGATGAATATTTTCTTAAGTCACCTTACAAGCAATCACTGTGGAGATAGTGCTATGTCAATAATAGCAACAGGATCAACTCTGCCCCTTCACTTAGCTCAGAAGTTATCTCAGGTCCTTGCTGAACATCTGTCAGCAGCTTTATGACTTGTAGTGATGGATACTTGTGAATATGTATTATTTCATGTAAGAGCTGAAGGGGGGGCTAGTGATTAAGATGCATACTATGCAGTATACTATAAAACAGAGTCGACATCTTTTTACTGTACAATGAATTGACCCTATTATCAAGTATTGTGTCTGATACATCCTGCTACATCTGTGTCACAGAACTCCGCTGCATTGGCTCACATGTTCCTTCTTCACCATGAAGACACAGACACAGACACACACAGACACACAAGTTTATTTTGATTCAGTCCTACAGACACCATGCTGCTGCCAGAAATATTTATTGGAGCATTAAACATGGATTAATACACCACTGACAATAGTCCCAACAGATGCACCATTTCCTCATGCTTGAATAATATTTGCTGAAAACTAAAAATGACCAGCTGTTTTGGGAACTTACTCACTAGGAACCACAGGCTGGGTAGGGAAGTCAGAAAGAGAAAGACGGACTAACACATTTCTGAATTAGTTGACAATGAGAAAAATATACAATGCCATTTCCTTTGATGCTTCTGGGAAATAAGGTCCAGGACTAGGCCAAGTATCCACTCTGACCAAAACGCACAGTGCAAAACTCAAGCTGTGTGCAGTGGGTCAACCCAAGTTTGCCTATAGGAAACAGACTGCAATTCTAATTCCTTTTATTTAGAATTTCTGTCTTTGAAAATGGTTTCATTTAAAAAAACAAAAAAAAAAAAACATTTCTTGTTAACTACTATGTGAAATATTTAGAAATCTGTTCAGAAAGTTCTTATGAAGGTCTTGTGTAAAATTAATTGTGCTGAGCAGAAAGTTTCTTTCCACTGCCAACACTGAGTCAAGAGGTCTTCTCTTTTCTTGTTATGCTCTAGAATGTACATGAGAGGACAATTCAGGTGTGTTGCCATGTCTCCTCTTCAGTATACATTTCAGAATGGCTCTTCTGCTGGTGTGTTTTGAGGTTTCTAATCCAGGCGAATCCCCTGCCACACAATCCACAGTTGTAAGGTTTCTCCCCAGTGTGAACTCTCTGGTGTTTCCTCAGGTTCCCAGCCTCTGAGAACATCTTCCCACACGTGGAACAGCTGAAAGGTTTCTCTCCTGTATGGACCCGTTGGTGAATCTCCAGCTTCTTGGGCCGGTTAAAAGCTTTGCCACAGCAGCTGCAAACAAACAGTCTTTCCTTGGTACTGGCCCGATGGCAGGCTTTGTTGTCATCACTGAGGGGCTGGGACAGGGGGAAACTGGAGCCGTAACAAGACCACCCATTGATAGTAGAAGAGGTTGATGGAAAATCAGCAGCCATTGAATAAGAACAAGACCGCTTACTTCCTTCCACTTCAGTCACTGAAGTCTTGTCAAAAAACTCCTCAACCAATGAGTTAGCATTTTTATTGTCACACAACACGTCAAACTGCGAGTCACTGCTGCCATCATCGATATACTGGTGACAGTTTATAATTCCCTGAAGAGAGTCTCGGTCCTTTACAAAGGCACTGAGTTCACACTTAAGGAGAGGAGAGGAGCCACTGACCTCCACTCCTCTGCTGCCGCCGCTGTGCCTCAACTTGTTGCTCTGGGACTGGCTGGAGGGGGATTGAGTGTCCGGCTGTTCAGGGCTGGGTCTCTGTCTTGCAGCTCCATGGGGAACACACTCCACCACTCCTTCAGAGATTGTGGGGGAAAGGATGGAGAAAAATATGACAGTTAATAATAGTAATACCTTTGTCTCTTGATATAGATGATTTGTGTAAGAAAATAACGATAGAAGACATAGAAAGGCAGCAAATAAGGCTCACATGGTAAAATCAGTAGGGGAAGGAATCTCTGGGAATTTCACAATTCGATTTGATTCCAATTATTGTGGCGCTTTTCCACTATACAGTTCTAGCACTACTCGGCTTGACTTGGAACGACCTTTTCCATTACTATAGTACCTACTCAACGTGGGCGGGGTCGTCATAGCACAGCTGCATGAAACTGCCGTGACTTTTTTTTATACGTGACACAAACACATAAACAATGGAGGACATGGAGGTGATGGTGTACTTGGTGCTCTGTCTGTGCTTTCTGTCACACACAAAGCAAGAGAAGAGAGCCAACTCTTCCAGTGACTCTCTGACCAATCAGTGGCCAGCAGTCTGTTGACGTCACATTTAGTATCGGCTCGGCTCACTTGGAACCTCAGCAGAGCAGGTACTAAAAAAGTACCAGGTACCAGGTACTATCCCTAGTGGAAACGCAAGTTGAGTAGTGCTAGAACAATAGTGCTAGTGGAAAAGCACTATTGGTGTCACGATACAATAAACTTTTGTCTAGGTGTGCATTGTAATACCATCCATGACACTCAGCACTTCCTGCAGCTGTTCACAGGAAGAGCGGGATTATGTACTTTAAGCCACTGCAACGTTTTTTTTTTTTTTAAAGATTTTATCTGGCATAGATGCCTTTATTTGACAGTAGAAAGGTTAGGGTATATGGCATGCGCTCAAACCACTCGACCACCTGCGAGCCCACTGGAACGTTTTAATGTGAAAAATATAATAAGTAATAGTATTTTAAAACAAGTTAACAAAAAGTAAATACTGCCACCTTAAGATACTTCCAAATGATTCCTAAATGATTAAGTAATGCAGTTAATTTTCTAAACATCACTAAGCTGTTCTATTTCATACATGCTCAGCCCTCTGAAGGCTTTGCTGTCACATTACCCTTGTGAGGCACTGTGAAAAGATATTTGCACTCAACGACCAATCATGAGGTACCAACCACGCAGCATCCTCCCACTATAACACCCCAGCATCTATGCGGCTCTTCCCTGTTTTTCACTCAGCACCCTCAAGAGACAGATTGCCTGTGAGTAGAAATTCACCCTCTGGTGTCACAGTACAAAAAAGATGGCTGGTCCTATGTCAAGCCCCCAAATGGGGACTACGAGCCATATTCCTCGAGGGTACCTAGCCCAACTGGTGAAAGTGAGTTTTTTATTCATCAATTGTGTACAGTGGGCCTGGGTGGAAGGCAAACAGAGCACTAGACACAATATCAGTCCATCAGCAGCTTGCTGGCAGGATCTTGCAAATATTGTGGCACTCCTTTAAAAAAAAGAAACCCCACAGAAAACAACAGACAACAACACAGAAAAACGTAGTGCTACCTTGGCTTTGCATGACTATATTAGCATTACAGATGGGTCACTGGTGGTGTAATAATACATCATTGAGGGAAATATTAATGACATTCTCTAAATAGCATGAACAGAGCAGAGCTGCAGGGCTGTGATCCTTTAAACAGCTACATTCACAAGTCAAGTGCAAATTACTGAGTCACAACTGAGCAAACTAATAAGAAATGCTAAGAAACATCTACACACTAATTACAATTACTTCCTCAATCATACAGCACAGCATATCTCAGGGCTATGACTGCTCGTGCCATGTCCCATTCAATATTTGTAGCTGGGACCGGGTGATTATCAAAACAAAATAAGACATTCTATTTTGCAGTGAAGCTCTTGTTTCGTCTTGTGTTATAATCCAGTGCATTATATGTTGGGGTAGTGATGACTTCATGAGTTTCTTTAATGATAACATTTTAACTATTAGGGATAAAATCAATCACCTCTTGCCCTCAATAAGCACTGATTTATCTTCTGTTTTTCTACAGTCGACCTTATAGAATTAACTTCAATGATTACTTCATCCATCAACTTGTCTCTTAGACTTGATTCCAACTAGGCTGCTCAAGGAAGTATTCCCCTCAGTTAACACTTACTTATTAGATATGATTAATCTGTCTTTGGTGACAGGTTATGTTCCACAGTCCTTTAAGGTAGCTGTAATTAAACCACTTCTTAAAAAGCCTACTCTTGATTCAGAGATTCTAACCAACTATAGGCTTATATCAAACCTTCCCTTAATCTCCAAGATCCTTGAGAAAGCAGTCACCAATCAACTGTGTAACTTTCTACATAGTAACAGTTTATTTGAGAACTTTCAGTCTAGATTTAGAGCTCATCATAGCACAGAGACTGCACTAGTAAAAGTTACAAATTAACGTTTAACTTCAGACAATGGACTTCTCTCTGTCCTTGTTCTGTTAGATCTTAGTGCTGCCTTTGACACTATTGATCATCAAATCCTGTTGCAGAGACTTGAACATTTAATTGGTATTAAAGGAACAGCATTAAAATGGTTTAAATCATATTTATCTGATAGATTTCAATTTGTAAATGTTAATGATAAATCCTCCATGCAAACAAAAGTTAGAAATGGTGTTCCTCAAGGTTCAGTGCTTGGACCAATACTATTCTCCTTATATATGTTTCCTTTAGGAAACATTATCCGGAATCACTTAATAAATGTTCATTGTTATGCAGATGATACTCAATTATATCTATCAATAAAGCCAAATGAAATTAACAAATTAACTAAACTACAAACATGTATTAAGGACATAAAGGCCTGGATGACCTGCAACTTCCTGTTATTAAACTCAGAAAAAACTGAAGTTATTGTGCTTGGCTCTAAACACCTTAGAAATTCATTATCAAATGACATAACTACTCTGGATGGCATTATTCTGGCCTCCAGCACCACTGTAAGGAACCTAGGAGTTATATTTGGTCCTGTCCTTTAATTACCACATAAAGCAAATTTCAAGGACTGCCTTCTTTCATCTGCGTAATATTGCAAAAATTAGACATATCCTGTCTCAAAATGATGCTGAAAAACTAGTCCATGCATTTGTTACTTCTAGGCTGGACTACTGTAATTCATTATTATCAGGCTGTCCTAACAAGTCTCTAAAGACTCTCCAGCTGGTCCAGAATGCAGCTGCTTGTGTTCTGACAAAAACTAGAAAGAGAGATCATATTACTCCCATCTTGGCTTCACTGCATTGACTTCCCGTAAAATTCAGAATAGAATTCAAAATCCTTCTCCTCACCTTCAAAGCTCTCAATGGTCAGGCTCCATTATATCTTAAAGAGCTTATAGTACCTTATGTACCTACTAGAACACTGCGCTCCCAGCATGCAGGTCTACTTGTGGTTCCTAGTATCTCTAAAAGTAGAATGGGAGGCAGACCCTTCAGTTATCAGGCTCCTCTCCTGTGGAACCATCTTCCAGATTTGGTCCGGGGGGGGGGGGGGGGGGCAGACACCCTCGCTACATTTAACAGTAGGCTTAAAACTTTCCATTTGATAAAGCTTATAGTTAGGGCTCTTAGAGCTCTTAGCTTATGCTGCTATAGGCTTAGACTGCCGGGGGACTCCCATGATCACACTGAGCTCCTCTCTCCCCCTCCCTCTCTCTCTCTATCCATCTATCTATCTATACCCATTAACATTCATGTTCCATTAATTGCATTCAATAACCTAAACTTCTTCCCCGGAGTTGTCTGTGCTTTCTCGTCTCACAGGTAATCTGGGCCTGTTAACGTCCGGATGACAGATTCCAGTCCTGGATCTTCTAGCTTCATTGTTGATTTTCATTGTGCTTCTCTCCTCTATCCTTCCTTTCTCTCCTCTCAACCCCAACCGGTCGAGGCAGATGGCCGCCCACTCTGAGTCTGGTTCTGCCTGAGGTTTCTTCCTGTTAAAAGGGAGTTTTTTCTTGCCACTGTTGCTCATGTGGGAATGTTGGGTCTCTTTAAAGTTAAAACCTGAAGAGTTCGGTTTAGAACCTGCTCTATGTGTAAAGTGCCTTGAGATAACTTTATTGTGATTTGGCGCTATACAAATAAAGATTGATTGAGTGACAGACAGAGAGGAAGTGTTTTTAATTTTATTTCTCAGTTGATTTATGGTAAATGGACTGTACTTATACAGTGAACCCTTGCTATAACCCGGTTCGCCTTTCGCGGCTTCGCAGATTTTTTTTTCTACTGAAGGCTGTGGTGCCACCGAGCGGAGTCAGGACGAAGAGGCACAGTATAATATGCGTCAGTCACAATGTGTCCAACCTCGTATTGATTATTAAAATGATTATTTTACAGTATTTCTAAAAACTATCATAGTTATTTGTAAGAAAACGTTTATATTTTTATTTCTTAAACAAATGCTTGGGCCTGAAAACAGGTTTTGATCTTTGGTTTCATTCTATAGTACAGTATTATTGTTGTATTATTGTATAATAATTGTAAAAAATAAAGCTGACTACTTCACGGATTTCGCCTATCGCGGGTTCTTTTTGGAACGTAACCCCCGCGATAAACAAGGGTTCACTGTACAGCACTTTTCACCACTCAAGGCAGTTTTACACTACATGTCTCATTCACACACATTCATACACTAATGATCAGTTACCACTTCCTTATTAGATATGAACAATCTGTCTTTAATAACAGGATATGTACCACAGTCCTTTAAGGAAGCTGTAATTAAACCACTTCTTGATACAGAGGTTTTACCCAACTATAGACCTACATCTAATCTCCCCTTTCTCTCTGAATATCCTTGAGAAAGCAGTTACCAAATCAGCCGTGGAACTTTCTACAAAGTAATAGTTTATTTGAGGATTTTCAGTCTGGATTTAGAGCTCATCATAGCCATAGACCGTATATATAATGGACGTAACAGCCGTGACTTCACCCATTGGTTTGTGGACTGCCTGTTTGAGGCCAATAGTATCAGATCTGAGCAGCGGCATCTTGAGGTGGCATGTCAGGAAAAAAAGAACATGGATTCGACTTATATGGGCATCCGGAGGAGCAAGAGGACAGAGTGGGGGGGATTGTGAGGGCTGGATCTCGAGGAAATTACACATCTACCTACCACAGTCTACACCGGCAACCTGGTGATGCTAACCAAGTTAGCTGTTATGACTAACTATAACCACAAAACTCCAGAGAAAACTGTTGGTGTGAAACAAGTTCACGGCTATTTCCATGCAGTCCATATGTCCGCTCTCCTGAACCTGTCAATCAATCAACCTGTCAATCACGGCGTAGCCACGCCCTAATGCATACCCTGCTTTATCGTCAAATATAAAATCAGGGAGGCCAAACTGTCCCAAATGAACATCATACTGCATTGAAGAAGGCTTTAATAGCGATTGAGATCATAAACACATTTTGAAAACGTTTACTGAGGTTAGAAATCAAGTGAGAAGTTGGTGAATTCTCCATTGACTTGTATAGAGACGGTCGCCCCCTGGTGGCCTTTTGATAGAATGCAGAATTCCTGTTTGAAACACAGGCCCTCTTTCCTTTGCCTGATCACAATGTGAAAACTCTCAAAATAATCTGCTCAATGTTCTTAAAGCCATAAAATACTGCAAAAAAAAAAAACAACACATCATTTTGACACATTTAAAAAAAGAAAAGAATAATAACACCGAACTGGACAAAAGCCAGGTGACAAATGTGACAGAAAATGGTTCTACACAGGCGAGAGAGACTGGGTTACTGCACAAGAGAGGTTAAACTGCACCTCTGCATTTATGCTGTATGAGATATTTGATATATTCAGTAGAAATATCATTTTATAACTCTATGTGTATATATGTATATCTCATTTGGTAAGTGCTCGTTTTGTGAATGATTAATTATGCATTTTTGTGTTACAAAGCAGATGGTCAAATTTGACTTTTAACAGAGTAGATGTCATTTCCTGTGTTCTGGTTCCTTTTAACAGCTGTTTTGACACTTTGATCTAACTAAATGATGGGTACATTTTATAATTACATCCAGAGGAAGTGTTTGGACTCATATCACACATTAGAAGTTATTCAAAAGCTAGAAGTATAGAAAGTGACTATTAGTATATTCATATTAAATTAATTTTTGTGTCAATCTCTCACACGTACTTTCAACCTCGCTCGCGCATACATTTAATTTTTTGCCCAGCTTTTGTCCAGTTCGGCGCCTCATACACACCCACGCACACACCCACCCACACCCACACACACACACACTCACTCAATAGCCCTTTGGTGAGCAGGAAGACACCTCTCTGTATCAGCTGTATGTTTTGTATTTTAGACTCTGCTTGTTATCCTAAATGTTGTTACTGCATCACTTCCTAATTTCCAAACTACAGGCTGGGACAAAGGTCAAACACAAAGTGCGGGCGTGTTTTAAAAAATAACGCTGTTAAAATGAATTTGTGTTTACGCGTTATTAAAAGCCCTAGTTTGTACTAAATGTTTGGATGAGAAAGGTCTCTACTTTCTACAGGAATGTCCAAAGATTCAATCATCATACATGAATATCATGAAAGATAGAAAGCAGGCTTTATCTGAAAAGAAACTGTAAACAAGGCAAGGAAATACTCAGTTATATAATACTCATTTGTACTCGGTGCAGGTTGAGTGTCAATCAATCAATCTTTATTTGTATAGCGCCAAATCACAACAAAGTTATCTCAAGGCACTTTACACATAGAGCAGGTTCTAAACCCAACTCTTCAGGTTTTAACTTTAAAGAGACCCAACATTCCCACATGAGCAACAGTGGCAAGAAAAAACTCCCTTTTAACAGGAAGAAACCTCAGGCAGAACCAGACTCAGAGTGGGAGAACATCTGCCTCGACCGGTTGGGGTAGAGAGGAGAGAAAGGAAAGACAGGAGAGAAAAGCACAATGAAAATCTGTGTGTGTGTGTGTGTTGTAATGTATGTATTCCTGGTCCCAAATTGTTATTTCATCACAGTATGTTTTCTTGATGGGAAGAGGTAACATCAGAAAATGACAATTAAAAAAAATATTGGGAAGAAAAACAAAACAATAATTTGATACTGGCACATCCCTACTCTAGTATGGGTCAAACTGGATTCTACACTTCCCATGAGGCAATTTGATGGGGTTTTTTTTAGACAGTCCACCTCCACAAGTCCTAGTTTAAAAACAGGAGTTTTGTGTTAAAACAGTCTAGAATCACTATGACATAATCAGGTTTAACTGGAGAAAAGTCAAATGAGTGGGTTAACGCTTTAAGTAATGTGATGAAAGAATAAGAACACAGGAACCTGACTTCAGTACTCACATAGTGCAGCATATTAATACACAGAGGGTAGAACACACACACACACAGACACACACACACAGACACAGACACAGACACAGACAGACACACACACACACACACACACACACACACACACACCAGTGACGTGCGGTGAGGTTCATGTCTGGTGAGGCACTGACTTCATCACAATCAGATTTACAAACATATGAACCCTACAGAGTAGCTTATTCACCATTTGATTGGCAGCAATTAACAGGTTATGTTTAAAATCTCATATCAGCTTTCTTTACACATACACTTGCCGACTTGCTCACTGTAGTTGTAGCTTACTGTCACTTATTCTGCAGCTAATGAGTCGTAATAAGAATCACTGGGATCAGGAGCGCCCCCTGCCATGAGGCCGGAGAACTGCGTGCCTCACTTAGTGACTTTTTGCAGCCGTTTTATGCTGCTCAGCACACGAAACACGCTACAAACACTGTACATTATATCATCAGCTAAACTATGGAAATTTAGTTCACATAGTAAAAGTGTTTGAACATGTTAATAGCGACATACAGAGAGACAGCTGTACAGCTGTACTGTCTCACTGCATAGCATGCCAGCGCAGTAAGCTGAGTCATTGCGCAATCCATGGTGAGGCTCGTCTCGCTGCTGCCTCACTGCGCGTCTCTTTTCAGTGTTTGATCAGTACATGTGAAAATTCAGCGATTTTGAATTAAAAATAATCCGAAACTGGTAAAGTTAGATAGAAAATAACGTTATAGTGCAAATCACTGGACAAATATAACCATTTATTATTTTTTTCATTTCTAAGTCTTTTTCCATGATAACAGGTGAGGCATGGCCTCACCTGCCTCCCCTGACCACACGTCACTGACACACACACACACACACACACACACACACACACACACACACACACACACACACACACACACACACACACACACACACACACACACACACACACACACACACACACACACACACTTTGTCTCTGTGTCTGTACTAACCATCATCTCTTATGAGTGGCACGTCATCATCTTCCATTTCTTCATGTTGTGACATATTAGCCTCCACCTTCTCCTCCTTCACCAGCAGTGCCTCCGGTTCCACCAACTCCACATCTGGTGACTGCACAGGAAGCCATGTTAGTCACTTGGTCAGCAAAGATCTGGTAAATAATCGAGCAGTTACAGTGCATTTGTTCCCCCGGTTCTGCCTCTGAGTCTCTCTGTCTGCACATCTCTTAACATCAACAGTAGTACTGGGTGATATACCGGTTCACACCAAATACTGGTGTATATTTTCGTTATGATATGAATTTTTAATGTACCGCCATAGAGTAGAGTAGTAGTTCCTCTCTCAACTAGTAGAAGATGTAGTGAACACCTGATTATGCATGAAAAAAAATATACCGTCATATACCGGCTTTTATTTTGAAAAATACTGTGATATACATTTTTGGTCATACCACCCAGCACTACTCAACAGTCCCCTTCACAGCCCTGGAGGTATGCTTACTTTACTCTGGATGTTGTCACAATGGATGGGTTCACTGGTCGTGTCCCCTGCAGCAGCTCTGCCAGACCACAGAGGCACATCCAACTGTCGCTCAAACACACCACCTACATGAAAACACAAAAGCCTTTTAGACACAACAACGTAGATTCATGTGGTCAGTATAGACGATGACACCGCAGTAGGAGCAGAGAAATTGTTGTCTTTTAAGAAGTATCAAAATAGTTGAATCAAATGATGTGTAATGTGAAATGGGTCACTAGTGTAAAAAAGAAGAGAAAATAACCCACCCAACTCTTTAAGCTCACTGCATTGACTTATTATTTTTGCTACAGACAGAAACTTGAAATAAATGCTAATGTTGTTCAGTGTAGGGCTGAAACTAATGATTATTTGATAATCGATTAATCGGTCGATAATTTTTTCGATAAATCATTGAATCTGATAAAAAAATATTTTCTTTAATTTCCACCCCTTCATTTAAAAACAAAACATTATTTCAAATTGACAATGCAACAAAATGCTCAAACAACATGTTGCTGCTTGGACATCCCTGAGTTATAAAACTGCTAAGAGGATTTCTTTCAACATTCAGTGGTGGTTCTGTTATATTATTTATCAAAAACTATAACAAATTCGTAATAAAAAACCTATGTCACACAAATAGAGCTCTTATTCCATGATGTTTTCTACAACCACACCAAATGTTCCAACAACGCTAAACATCAAAATGTGTGATATCATTGCCTTATTCACATTTGGCGTTTTCTCTGGGTATATAAAATGTGAAAAGAAATGTTACTTGGGGAAAATAAACAAAGACAGTCCAGGTGCCTCTGCTGAACGATGCATCACTGATGTAATCACTCATATTAGAATGAGACATTGCTGCTTTATCGTGTCTGCATTTACATTCAGTGCAGCTGCTTTTTCATTAGAGAGAATGAAACAAGCTGCTATATCCACTAAAAGTGGGCAGATGTGGCCTAAAGGTTAGAGAAGCGAGCTTGTGACCGGACTGATGTCATTTTAAACATACAATGTTCTGAATGTAATTAAGATAAGTCATAACTGTCATAAAGACGGTTGGTAGTGACATGTTTTAAATATTTTGCTCAGGCTGCTGTTGATCAATAATAACTAATTGTTGGTGCTGAGGGGGCAGCTAAGGGTCATTTGTTATTTCTAGGTAGATAAACTGCAGTTAGTTCTCTCACATATATTACACCAATGACAATTCTCACAATTTAACACCACCTTGCCTGTTAGGGCAATTCTACCAAACTGGTGCAAAGTCAGGGTTGGAAAAATATTGGGAAAAAAAGTTTCTTTTTCCCAAATCTTTTTATGTGTGCAAATCATATAATATCTAAGGTATACACTTTGAGGAGGGTGTAAGTGAGGAGAGGTATGTCCAAATAATAGACAGATCAATAGATAGATTATTTTATTGCAAGTCATTTTAAGTATAAAAGACATACATGACAGGCATTATACAGTATTTATAGTATTTGATTCACAGCTCATCTTCTGGAAACACAACATGGTTGTGTTAAACTGTTCTGATAGTCTGATCCTCTAGTGTGTGCTTCATACACAGTCCTGGCTCTGTAAATAGGAAAGAAGCAGCTAACACTGAACCAGAAACTGTTCCAGGAGCACAGAATGGAGGGCTGATCATTTGATTGGCTGTTGAGTTCAAATCAACAACCTTCCACTAGCATTGTAAACGGCATCTTCAAGTTATATTTCACATTATAGAATTTTAACTACATGTAGTTTAGACTAAAATACTTTGGATTTGCGTAACTGTACTAAAATTGTAATTATTTCCCACAAATAAAGCATGAAGTGTTCTCTATTGTCACTACCCAAAATGTCATCATATGTTTTGGTTGTGACAAAAAAATACATTTTTGAGTCTATCTCATAGATGCTAGACAGTTAGTTAGAACAGTTCTGAACAGTGGTACACACATGAAAACTATATTTTATAAAATAAAACTCATAAAAGTTTGTTTAATTGCAGACAATGTGTGTTTGGTAGTGACGCTTCTTAAGGTTACACGCTGACGTTTTAGACTTTACAACACATTTACTTCAAAATGATGAAACCATCAACTTGTCTCTTAGACTTGATTCCAACTAGGCTGCTCAAAGAAGTATTCCCCTCAGTTAACACTTCCTTATTAGATATGATTAATCTGTCTTTAGTAACAGGTTATGTACCACAGTCCATTAAGGTAGCTGTAATTAAACCACTTCTTAAAAAGCCTACCCTTGATACAGAGGTTCTAGCCAACTATAGACCGATATCAAACCTTCCCTTAATCTCTAAGAGAAAGCAGTCACCAATCAACTGTGTAACTTTCTACATAGTAACAGTTTATTTGAGGATTTTCAGTCTAGATTTACAGCTCATCATAGCACAGAAACAACACTAGTAAAAGTAGTAAAAGTTACAAATGACCTTTTAACTTCATCAGACAATGGACTTCTCTCTGTCCTTGTTCTGTTAGATCTTAGTGCTGCCTTTGACACTATTGAAACACCTTAGAAACACATATCCTATCTAAATGACATAACTACTCTGGATGGCATTACGTTGACCTCCAGCACCACTGTAAGAAACCTAGGAGTTATATTTGATCAGGATCTGTCCTTTAATTCCCACATAAAACAAATTTCAAGGATTTCCTTTTTTCATCTGCGTAATATTGTAAAAATCAGACACACCCTGCCTCAAAATGATGAATGGGAGGCAGAGCCTTCAGTTATCAGGCTCCTCTCCTGTGGAACCATCTTCCAGATTTGGTCCGGGGGGCAGACACCCTCTCTACATTTATAGGCTTAAAACTTTCCTATTTGATAAAGCTTATAATTAGAGCCAGTGAGGCTTGTCCTGGACCTGCTCCTAGTATATGCTGCTATAGGCTTAGACTGCCAGGGGACTCCCACTCCTATGATATTCTCTCTCTACATTCATGTACTAATGCATTCAATAACCTAAACTTCTTGGCAGTGGGTGGTTAACAGCACACGTTTCTGTGGTATGTCAAACTCAAAACACATTTATTCTTACTTAACACGGACTTTAAGGGTTAGGGTTGAGGACAGCCACCTCGCAATAAAAAGTACCCTAAAAATTATGATTTTATATTAAACTTTCTGTTATCTCAAATATTATTTTGGGTTTCAATACATAATAGCAGGATCTTTCTAAACACCTAAGATTTATAAACCTAAATGATTTTTCAATTTGTTTTTTTGTTGGGGGACAGCAGTTTGCACCAATTCGGTATAAATTCAATAACAGCTCAACGTTATGGTATACATTCTGGTGTATAACGACCATCAGTATGAATTCAATTCAAACAATGAAAGCTAACTGTAGGTCCCGGCATTATACATTAGCTGCAATTGTCTGTTTATTTTCTGCAACTTAATAGGACAAACAGTTATACCATTTTAAAAAGAAATGAGAATAACAGTGTTTCTTACCGGGAGCAGACTGGTGCTGTCGGAGCCTGTCGTTGTTGATCTGAACCCTGGCTCTGCTAACGTTGCTGCTCAGGGCGCTCTCCCGGAGTCTCCTCTCCGCGTTTCCCCGAGCCATCTTAAGCTCCAACAGATGCAGCTTCCTCTTCAGGGCTTTGTTCTCCCTCTGGCACTGAGACATCTGCAAACTCACCACAGCATAGTCGTCGTCCACTAGCTTACAGATCTCTGCTACCGCTGCATTAGCAAGGACCTCCATGATGGAGGCCAGCTGAGTCTGGAAAGCGAGACGGTTGGACATTGTTTCTCCAGTACGTGACGAGCTGGCTGCGTTAGGAAAATACCTTCTGAGTCTTCTTTTAAGCTCAAGGAATATTGTAGTTTTGTTCAGGCCATTACAGCTGCGCTACAGCAAGTCATGGAAACTTTGAGCAGCTATTAAATGACAAGCTACAAGTACTACTTTCTTCTCTGTCTACAACCTCCGACCGCAAACATTTGGCGTCATTTCCTTCTTCTTCTCCTCCTCCTCCTTCTCCTCCTTTTGCTTCCTCCTCGTTTAGTAGGGTTCGGCAGTATGGAAGCTGCTAGGTGTATTACTGCCCTCAACAGGACAACATTTAACTAACACAATCACACTTCATATTTTCATAACACTGAATCATACAGGCACAGTTAAACTGCTTTTATGATCAGTTGACTTCGGTAAAGTTGGAAAGATATTGACAGATTCGGACTTCCGGGATCAATAAGTCTGAGGCAAAACGTTGTCCAAACACAAATGATGACTCTGTCTATAGTCATAGCATGACCAAAAACACGATTTGTACAAATAATAAGCCGCCTTCCGAGTTAGATGGATAACAATCATCTCTATGAGCAGCCGGCAGCTGAGCGAGTGCGTAGGGACCGTCTGCAAATTGCAAGACACTGGGGGGAAAAATCCAATCCTGGGTCCAATCCTGCAACAGAGGTAATATATTAGTAATTAATGTGAAAATTGTAAACTATGACTAGAAGTCTGACAATTCTATAATAGCTTTCTTCTCAAGGAGAGATCAATTGACAGATTATTTAAAATATTCAATGAATGAAATTTTGATAAAGTGGTTACAGTTTTATTGTTAATTTCCTTGGAGGTTGATGCCCTTTTGACAGCGCAACCAACAGAGGTTGTTGTAGCTGTTTTAAGAGATGCACAACAGAAGATAAATTTCAACCTCCAGCACATTGAATTCCAGAGATTGAGGCCTGATGAACTCATCGTAGGCGAGGCAAGTTTCACAATTTGTTGTTTTACACACAGAAACGCATGGCTGTAATCTGGCATATTAACATTTGTATAATGCCCATTAGCATTAGCATAAGCATTGTTCCCAATCTAAATAAATAATAAGAATAAAATCACTCGATGTATGCAATTTTACATGGAACAAGACAGCAGATGGCCAGGCAAGGATTGAAAAATGTAAGTACAGCTGTCATGATTTGTTTGTTTTTGTTTTGTTTTGTTTTTCTATATGAATGCATGTCAGATACCAAATTGGGCCAGCATCCTCATCATGTTAGGGGTAACATACTACATACTGTAAGTGGGAACTCTCTATCTGGTATGTCCCCTGACTGTCCAACACCACCTTTTTTGTCCATCAATGTGTTTATTTTGATGTGGTTGATCTTTAGAGTACATTTCTCCAACACTTGTATTCATGTGATATTATGAACCATCTGCAGGAGATAAAGTGAAATCAGACATTTTCTTCTAAACACATTAAATAGGTCATAAATGTATTTCTAAAAAAGGTGTAAAAAGCATTTCAACCATTTAGATTTGAATTGTGGAGCTAGGCTTCACAAACTGTGTTTCAACATTTCTGTGTCAGGATTTAGTAGGCGGGTCTGAAAATCTCCGCCGCGTTACGTAACGTGGCCAAGATTAGCATAAACCCGCCCCTGCTGCTGTTGCAGTATAAATACATTCAGCACATTAGCCTCAGTCGTTTTCCAGCTCGCTCTCGCGTTTTGGATAGCATCAATTACAGTAATTTTCAGCTAGCTAACTAGTCATGACTCCTTGTGTGTGCATCTTCACTGGATGCCACAGTGTCCAGGGTAGTGGCTCCATTAGTTTATTTAAGTTTCCAACTGATGAAGGCATCAAGAGTCGGTGGGTCGATTTTGTAAGGAGCTACTGTGGAGAATTTATAATCAACTCCACCACCCGCCTCTGCAGTGTCCACTTTACCCCGATAGTTTCACCAACTATTACCAGCTACAGTCGGGATTTTTGAGCAGTCCGTTGTGTCTGGTTAGAGGGGCCGTATCGACCGTCTCCCTCCCCGGCTTACGTCCTCTCGTCCCGCCGGCAGCAGGTGCTACTGGCATTACGTGCCCGCCACCGACCGTCTCCCTCACCGGCTTACATCCTCCCATCCCGCCGACAGCAGGTACCATCATCACCGCCATCACCGAGAGTGTAAGTAACGTTATGTGCTTATAAGTTATAATACTGTACATTTAGGCAATTAAATGCATTTTGCTGAATGTGCAAATCCTGAAAGTGATTTTACATCATGCACCCTGTCATGCCCGTGTAATGTTAGCATGCATGTAATCGGGACATAATTTCGCCGTATTCCCTGAGCATCATCCATCTGACAACACAATGATAATCGACAGGTAATATTTTATGTGCACCAATATAGCTATGACAAGGAATTATATGTAGACTGAGGTTTTACGTTTGTGTGTAATGTAAAACATGGACCGAGGGACACCTAAGATGAGCGTCAAAGTGGCTTCCGAGGTACCCACGAGGTATGTATGTATGTATGTATGCAGTGGTCATGATGACAGCCTAATGTCTCTTTTCCTTATTCCTGTTTTCTTTTCCCATGTACAGGTCTCAGTGTCTTCCTCCAGCATATCTGGCAGCCACTGTTCCTGTGACTTACCTTGTGCCTAGACTTGGGCGGTATATATATTTTTTTCAAGCCTTCATAGCTTCCAGACATTTACCTTGGTGTATGGTATTTATTACACATTTCTGGCGACTAATTTCCATGGTGACTAAAACATTTGAAATTAAACCACTATAACAGTATGGAGCACTCAGAAAGCACCTTGGTATACTGCAACACCTTTATACCGCCCAAGCCTACTCCTGCCTCAGCCAATCTCAGGACCAGAGCTCCACCAGCCTCCATTGTAAAAGAAGTAAGTTGTGACACACACAAATATATCATTACTCAATAATACATTTATTTTATATTGGACACATTTTATAAACACATAACAATATATGTAAGCAATAAACTATAAATAATAAATCAATCAAAAGGGGAGGTTTAAAACCTGTGTATTCCCCATCTTCATCAGGGTACTCCTGATGAATGCAGAGGACAACACAGGAGGGGATGACAACCCGGTTGTCCTTTCCCAGGTATCCCCAGCACCAGGACACAAAACTCCTGTAGGCCAGGTAGCGAGCACGCCTGTAATAAAAAATGGAGAAAAATACTTTGATTTATATTTTTATGTATGTTTCTTTTTGGTATGTTGTCCTCTGTAATCAAATTTGACACTGGAGCTGTCTTTCACAAAACATTATTGACATGTGTTGTCTTTTAGAAGAACCTATCTGAAACCAAACTAAACTTATTTGTTTGATTGATGTAATAAACAAAAACAGCCTTTCCCCCCACATTTTTGCCATGTCTTACAGATTGGGACCTCGGAAGATGAGTTTGATTCATCAACCTGCAGTCTACCTCATCATATTGGCTAAATGGATGGACAAGAAAATGGACAGCAGTTTTTTTATTCCAAGGAATTTCCACGACCACACAGCTACATTTTCAGAAATAATAATAATAATAATAATAATAATCTAGTGATTGCTTGTATAAATGTCCAATCATGTGCATTCAGTTTATACATCTATATATCAAGGTGCTGTACATGTTGGTTGATTTACTATGTAGTGAAAAACAGCTAAAGAATGAACCAGTATTTATCTGTCCAACATGAGAGTTTATGTATAGCTCAGGAAGATGAAGGATTAAAATGGATACAGTCAAGCATCACTCATGTGCTTTGAGTGTAAATGAAATACACTGTATACATTAGTCAACTATAATATGATTGTATAAATGATATAAGTTTATTCCCGGGTACTAAACCGTACCTGTCTTTGAAAGGCATGTCATTTGATCAACACAAGTGTAATTTATAAATATCCGAAATCAGTAAAACAAATATTATATTGTCTACGTTACCCAGATCTTTCCTTTTCCGCCAGTGGTCCATGGTCTGCCTGATAAATGTTTAGTGCATTCTGCAGGGAGTAGGGGTTCAGGGAGACTGGCTCCAAGCCTGGATGAAGAGTCATGCAGCGTGGCTCTTCAGGCAGCTCTCCACATCTACTCTGAACCTATAGGAATATGTGTAATAGGTGTTTTAGGGCTAGACATCTAGTATGCTGCTGCTTATGTATTCATTATTTGAATTATTATTGTGAAAAACTGTTTTCATTTACATACATCATTCAGCTCCTTGCAGCAGACATGCTCAACCTCTGTGGGCATTGTTCTGCATTCTCCACATGTGCACCTGCACAAGTACATTTTTAATCACAGTGTGACGAATGTTAACCATTTCAGTTGTCAGTTCAGTATGAAGCCTGGTTCAGCAAAATGACCTAATCAGTTGAAGCATATTGTCTTATTCAGCCTGTGTGTTATAATGATGACATTCAGCAATCCACGAATTAATCAGAAGACAGGTAAGTAACTGACTAAGTGAAACAGGCTAGTGTTATATTTAACTTTTTTGTAGTCTAATTAGTTACCTAATGTGTTTCCCCACATTTGTTGAATAGTGTGATCTGAAAAAACGAGTAAACTGCCTCCTTTCAAAGCTGGACAAACTGAATTTACTTGGGTTTACCACCCACTACACTCTAAAACAAATACTAGTACTACCTTTATTAGGTATAAACAAAAGGAGTAATTAAATTAACGAAACAGTAATAAAAATCAAGTGTTTAATCTGTGAACAGACAAAACAATCACAATTCTTCATTACATGAAACCCTAACGTTTTTAGCTAGGCTATAATAGTCAGTGGGAGCGTAATGTTCCCCGGTCACATACAAAGCGGGGAACATAGGGATGATCCCGTAGTCAGTAATACATATTGCTAACTTGCATGTATAGGAGAAATACATTACCATTCTGTTGCAGACTGTGAGGCACGAGATTGTGTGTGTTCATTGTCTGACTCCGAGTCAGTGTCTGGATCTGATGGCTCAAACATGTAGGGCTGGGTCACTGCAATGCTGTTGTTAGCGCTAGCGTCCATTGCTACTGTTGCTATGTTACACACACACGGAGGCGGCCCCCTTCCGCGCGTGGGTGTGTTTCCAGCGCCTTCAGCAGACACGCCCCCAGCGTTTGACAGCACAGAGAAGTGCTTGATTTTTCATGATTTTAAAAGATAATTTTACATACTTAGACAATTTTTCTAGCATTCAAATTTGGAAGGATGGTTAATAACACATCTGTCTGTGAAGTGACTAACTCAGAACACAAATATATTTTCACTTTACACGATCTTTAAGAAAAAGTTGAATGCGCATGAAAGAAGCTGTAAGTTTTCTTTTTAACAGTCATGTAATTGCATTTTTTGCCCATATGAAGTCCCACAGTAGCAACATTTAAAAAATACATTGTATTCAGTTTGCTAATAGTTTGCCAATACCATGCAGCTTTTAGACTCAATTAATTTGTGTTCATAACTGATGTTACTACAGTCTTGTGATGTGGTACAGGGAAAGGTTGTTTTAAAAGATAATACCCTTTTATGCTCAGTCCTGTGGAGAGAAATACATATAAACCATTAACATTGATTTTCAACCTGAAACATCTCTGAATAATTAAATCTTTATCCTTTAAAAAACATTTCAGGTTAAATTTGATGAGTATGATCGAGCCATTGGCTTTGTCAATGAGAGAAATATTCACTGGAAGTTTGTGGTGAGTATACAGCAGCTCATATAAATCTATGTGCCTATGGTTTGTTTACTCAAAAGTTATAATCCTTGGTATAAAGATTTATACATTCCTATAACCAAACACATACTATTTAACATACGTTTATTTATTATTTTATTTTATTAAGTGTAAAAATAATGGGTTTTTTAAATTTTGTTTTGTTATTGTCGACATTTTTGAAGATGATATGTTTTAATGATGTGTTTATTTTTAAAACAGTATCTCCATGCCTTGTCAAACCACATATTTGTGGTTGATCCTCTACAAGGGACAAATGAGTTACAGGACTCCAGAAAGGCTGCATACAGATTTGGAAATTAAAAGGGAATGTCGGGACCTTGTAGTGTCAAACAATAAGTGCAAATGTAAATGTTTTTGTTTCAAGAATTATTCAAGAAGTATTTCAAGATGCGAAGATGGAGGTGATGCAAGAGAATGTTGCTATGATATATATATATATATATATATATATGATGAAAGATAAAATTTCAGATCATGCCTAGTCCGTCCATCTCACCATCAGTTTTCTCACATAGATGGCAAAGATGACTGTTAGGGACTTCCCAAACATCCCAAAGCAGTATCATATTGTTAACATAATATGTATGTATGATTGACATAAGATGTATTCTGTACTTACCTGTTCCACACCACAAGGGGGTGTTATCGATTTGATATGATATGTGAAATATGATTGGTGACGTCACACCCCCTATATATATGAATGTTCTGGACTTGATCATTCTCTTGCCTGACTCTCTGTCTGTCCTGCTGATGGAAGAGCAGTTTATTTGTTCTCTATAAAATAAATATGCCCTGAGGCTGAAGAGGGAAATCGCCTGGTCTACTTCTGTGTTGTAACTGTTGGACTCCTGCTGTGTGTTAGTAGTACTCCTGCTAACAGGTTATGGGCCCAGTAACGACGACAATAGTTGCAACAACGGAAAGTGTGGCGACGAACACGGTAGCTAGTTAGCTAAAAGTGTGGTAGCTAGTTTAACGCGGTAAAACCGGGGAGCTAAGCTAAAGCTGAGGAGAATGGCGAGCCAAAAGACAAAGTGGCCGACGTTTGACGGTAGGGCCGAAGAATATGAACTCTGGGAAGAGCGGATGCTGTGCTGTATGCACCGGGTCGGTTTAAAAGAGACGATTCTGAAGGAGCCTGGTGGACCGCTAACGGCTGAGGAACGAGCCACGGATGAGGCGCTGAATGCTGATGCTTACTGCGAGTTGGCGCCATTGCTGGATAACGTCAGTTTGGGACTGATTTTCAGAGACTGTAAAAACAACGGACGTGAGAGTCTGCAAGTGCTGAGAGAGCACTACATTGGCAAAGGTAGGCCACGGATTGTTTCAATGTACATTACATTAACCTCGCTGAAGAAAGCGGATACAGAGACTGTAACTGAGTACATTATCCGGGCTGAGCAGATCATAACGGCGCTCAGAGGTGCAGGCGAGGCACCGAGTGAGGGACTTATGATGGCAATGATTATGAGGGGACTTCCAGAAAATTACAAGCCGTTTACGCTGATGGTAACCCATGGTTCAGTGGAGATGAAACTGGCGGAGTTCAAGGCGAAGCTGCGAAACTTCGAGGCGTCGGAGGATGCTGAGCCAGTAGCCGAGTTGGCGGGAGAAAGGGTGCTGAAGGCTCGCGCAGCACTTAAGAAAAAGAACGGCGGATCTTCAACTGACATGGCGTGTTGGCGGTGCGGAGAAAGGGGACATCAAAAAGATGAATGCACAAGGAAAGTTTGGTGCGGTTCCTGCAAAAGCACAAGCCACAGCGACAATGCCTGCAGGAAGAAAGAGCGTGCGCAAAGGTCCAAGTGTGCTCGCGCTGAAGATCACGGTGGTGGTAGCAGCGGTGGTGGCAACAGCAGAGGCGGTGGCAGCAACAGCAGCGGTGGTGGCAGCAGCAGAGGCGGCGGTGGTAGCAGTGGCGGTCGTGCAGCGAGTGGTGGACGACGGATCGAGGCGCGGGGACCCGCAAGAGACGGTGACTTCACATTCCGGGCAGAGACCGAGGACACCTGCAAGCCAGCGCAGCAGCGGCAGATCGAGGGAAAAGGGCTGATCGTCGACACAGGCGCGACATCCCACATGCTGAACGACAGAAGCCGGTTCAAGTCCTTCGACAGCTCATTCAAGCCGGAGAGCCACAGCATGGAGCTGGCCGACGGGAGGCTGACATTCGGGTTGGCGGAAGGCAGAGGAGACGCACAGGTGTGTCTCACCGACGGCGACGGACGAAGGTGTACAGTGACTCTTAGGAACGCCCTGTACACTCCTTCATTCCCACAAGAACTCTTCTCCGTGAAGTGTGCCACTGCACACGGTGCCAAGGTACTCTTCGAGGAAGGTAACAATGTTCTTGTGGCGCCTGATGGTGCAAGGTTTAACATTCAAGTGTGTGACAGAATGTACTACTTGCAAACCGAGTGTGATGACAGTGATGTGTGCAATGTTAGCCATGATATCCAAACCTGGCACGAGATTATGGGGCATTGTAACTATGATGACATACTGAAACTGCAGGATGTAACAGTAGGCATGCACATTAAAGGTGCAAAGCGTAAGCCTGAGAAAGAATGTCATGTGTGCATAGAGGGGAAGTTTACTCAGACGAGAAACAGAAATGCAACTGACAAGGTGAAAACACCACTTGAGCTGGTGAATACTGATTTAGCTGGTCCAGTGACCAATGATTCCATTGATGGTTACAGGTACATGCAATCATTCACAGATGTGTGCACAGGAGTAGTTTTCACATACTTTCTCAAAGCAAAGAGTGATGCCGTACAGGCTACTGAAAAATTCCTGGCAGACGTAGCGCCTTATGGCAGTGTGAAATGCATCCGGTCAGACAATGGGACCGAGTTTACCAGCAGAGAGTTTAAAACACTACTGAGAAAGAACAAAATCAGACACGAGACGTCCTGCCCTTACTCCCCACACCAGAACGGGATAGCTGAGAGGGAAGGGCGCACTCTCATGGAGATGGCTAGGTGTAAACTAATTGACAGTAACTTACCTAAGAGCCTATGGCATTATGCTGTACAGGAAGCAACCTACACGAGGAACCGATGCTTTAACAAGCACATCGGCACAACACCGTACACAGCACTGACAGGGAAGAAGTGTGATCTAGCCCAGATGCACAAATTTGGGTCAGAGTGTTATGCGTACCAACAACAACACAAGGGTAAACTAGATCCGAGGTGTGAGAAGGGGCTCTTCGTAGGGCACGACAAGGGCAGCCCAGCCTACCTAGTTTACTACCCCACCAAGGGGAAAGTGCAGAAACACAGACTGGTTAAATTTATCACAAAGACCACATGTGACAGTGAGACTCAGACTCAGGACTTAGGACTTGACCCCATTGTGCATAGTGACAAGACAGACGCATCACACCCCAGTGCTCAGAGCACAGACGTACAGACTGACAGTCCATAGTCCCCAGGAGATGATGGCGAGGAGCACCACAGGGTGACGCCACAGGCCCCAAGCAGTGGGAGATACCCCACTAGAGAGCGTAAGCCCCCAAGTTATCTTTGTGATTACGCTACTCAGGAAGATAGTGGTGACGATGATAGTACACTCACCAGTGTTGACTATTGCTACCGAGCAGTGTGTGGTGTGCCACTGACCTTTAATCAGGCATGACCACAGGCAGGTAAATGGAAGATGGCAATGGACGAGGAGATGCAGTCACTAGAGGAGAACCAGACCTTTACCCTGACCAAATTGCCAGAGGGCAGAAAGACAGTGGGAGGTAGGTGGGTATACTCTATCAAGGAGGGTGGTGATGGGCACGAGCAGTACAAGGCCAGATTTGTAGCGAAGGGATATAGCCAGAGAGAGGGGATAGACTATGGTGAGACATTTTCCCCCACGGCCAATATGACCAGTGTGCGTGTAGTAATGCAAAAGGCAGCCCAAGAGAACTTGGTACTACACCAAATGGATGTGAAGACAACGTATCTACACACACCCATAGACCGAGACATTTACATGGACCAACCTGACGGTTACGAAAAAGTGGGAGAAAACCTAGTGTGTAAACTAGAGAAATCTATTTATGGTCTGAAGCAATCGGGCCGTAACTGGAACGAAATGCTACACACATGTTTGATCAATGACGACTTTACACAGAACCCAGCGGACCATTGTGTATACACAAAGGAGTGTAAGCAGGCAGGGAAGGTGATCATAGTCATATGGGTGGATGATCTGATCATCGCAACGAACAACATGACTAGTCTAGAGCAAGTGAAGGCAATGCTCTCCAACAGGTTTAAGATGAAGGACTTAGGCAGGTTGAAGCATTTTCTAGGCATAGACTTCACTCAATCTGATGATAGTGTAACAATGTCACAACAGAGATATGCTGAAAAGATTCTCGACCGATTCGATATGCAGGAGTGCAGAACACGTGACACACCGTGTGAACAAAAGGTTGATTACACTGATGATGCACCGAAGATGACTGATGTTAGGAAATACAGGGAAGCTGTAGGTAGTCTCATCTACTTAGCTACTTGTACACGACCTGATCTATGTTTTGTGGTAGGCAAGCTATCACAACATTTTGCAAACCCCACAGAGGAAAACTGGATTACAGTGAAACATGTACTACGTTATCTTAGAAGTACTACTGACAAGCAGCTGACTTTTAGGAAAAGCAGCGATGGTTTAGGCCTACGGGCATACAGTGATGCAGATTGGGGCGGAGACACAAGCGACAGACGGAGCACGTCTGGCTACTGTGTGAGCATGAGCAAAGAGAGCTCACTGGTATCTTGGAAAAGTAAAAAGCAACCCACAGTAGCGTTATCGACATGTGAAGCCGAATACATGGCTTTAGCTCTTACTATACAGGAGTGTATATACTTAGAGCAATTACTGAAGGGTATGGATTCCTATGAATATATTCCAACTGTTGTTCATGAGGATAACCAGGGCACCATTGCACTTGTGAAGAATCCTGTGTGCAGACAAAGGTGCAAACATGTGGACATCAAGTATCACTTCATAAGGTCAACCATTAAAGAAGGAAGGATGACACTTGTTTACTGTCCTACTGATGTGATGATAGCAGATGCTATGACCAAGCCTGTCTCAAAGGGTAAATTGATGACATTTTCAGGAGTCATGTTTGGTGTAAGCGTCTGATCAATTGTATATATTTTAAGTACTGTGTGTACTATAAATCTTTTGATTTAATTCTGTGTTTATTGTGATTGTTAAAAGCTGTACGGAATACGAGTCACTCATAAGTGGGAGTGTTAACATAATATGTATGTATGATTGACATAAGATGTATTCTGTACTTACCTGTTCCACACCACAAGGGGTTATCGATTTGATATGATATGTGAAATATGATTGGTGACGTCACACCCCCTATATATATGAATGTTCTGGACTTGATCATTCTCTTGCCTGACTCTCTGTCTGTCCTGCTGATGGAAGAGCAGTTTATTTGTTCTCTATAACATAAATATGCCCTGAGGCTGAAGAGGGAAATCGCCTGGTCTACTTCTGTGTTGTAACTGTTGGACTCCTGCTGTGTGTTAGTAGTACTCCTGCTAACACATATCAACACTTCAAAATAATCGCTTCAAAATTTCAGAAGAGAAATGGCAGAGCACTTACTCCAAGGATCAAATATCTTGCTAAATGCTGCAGCTAATCCCATTTGGGTAAGAGTGATGTTTAATGGTTATTAAACATTAATTAAAGGTAGAATATGTAGAATGAGCAGAACAACGCCATCTAATGTCTCGAGATCGTAGTCGCAACAACCAAAAAGTAATTCCAGCAGTCGGGTTGCCAAGTCCGGTGCCGGATTTTATTTTAGCTCTAACTCTGTAAATATACCACTTTATCCACATGTCTAACCTTTTTAGGCGAGAAAGTATCCCTTTAGATCCACAATGTGACGCTAATTTGTCCAAATAACATCTGCTTAAAGTTTTGTTCCTGCGAATTCGGAGCCACTCAAGTTAGCCATAGCGAGTAACGCACTTCCGGTCATTTTCACAAAATAAAACACCCGTTGCCTTTTATTATTAAGAAAACCATAACGATAGAGTTGGTGCTTTTATTTTGAAAACAGGAAGCGAACATACCCTCGCTGTAACTGACTTGAAACCACCGAGGTACATTACATTGTAACGCCAGTGGGAGTAGCAGTTAAACCTGGGGAGCGTACCTATGTTCCCCGATCGCGGCTAACTCGGTTGCTAGCTCGGCGGCTAACTCGGCTGCTAATTCAGCTGCTAGCTCGGCTGCTAACTCGACGGCTAACTCAGCTACATGGTTAACTGTAGACGGGATCATCCCTATGTTCCCCGGTCACATACAAAGCGGGGAACATAGGACCCGGGGAACATAGGGATGATCCCCTAATTATGTAGCAATACAGTCATACTGCACATCAAATTAAATAGGAGAAACTCCGCTACAAGCACATATAAGTCATTTTTACACACACCAAACACAACTCAAACACCAAGCATATTAATGATCAAATATCAAAATCCGAATAGCATCAGAAAGTCAACCCACTCTCCACATTTCCATTGCTACCGTTTTGATACTTCATGGTACACAAACAAATAGCATCTCATATGAAAGCTAAGACCCTGGCGAGTTCAACAGTACCACTATTATTGCGCTAAAAACTCAGTGAACCAGCAGCCAAAGAATACAAAGGTAAACAACCACTTATTTACAGCTACTAACAGATATTCTGTCTTACCTTCGAAGTTTTGTGATGAAAAGTTGTACTTGAGAGCAAAAAACGCTGGTTTTAGTGTGGATTCAGTGTGGAACATGCTGAAGATGGTTCCATACGGATTGTCTGGGGATGACAAAAGAAACAATACCAAATGAAGATACTGCATGGTATTGTGACATGCAAGTCATGAAAGTAAAGACACACTCACACAGTTTTGCTAGCCGAGAAGACTATAGTTTTTGTTGTTTCTGTAAGTATTCATATATTTTGTTATAACTGTTAAAGAGTTCAGAATTTTTAATTCTATTGATTGTTTTGCTTGTTGTTTCATTCGTGTTTCTCTTATGACACTCATCGGATTTGTGTTTCTATTCCTGGTAAAGTGAATACAATTTTTCCTGTAACATCCACTTGCCTGTCTCTGGTGTCATAATTTTGGGTTTGTTCCTATAATATTTTGGTCTGTTATTTCCAAAAAAGCATTTGTAGTATGATCATGAGGAGACCACTGATGTGTGTAGTGATTTTGGAGTCCCTGTATTGAATAACAGTGGAGTTATTGATTAATATTGAAGTTATGAATGATTAATAGCAATAACAATTCACCAAAATTATGCAAAACCTTTTTTGTGCAAAACAGCAGTTGTAGTATGATCATGAGGAGACAACTGATGTGTGTAGTGATCTTGGAGTCCCTGCACTGTACAACAGTGGAGATACTGATTAATATTGAGGTTATCAATCACTAATAACAATAAAAAATCACCAAAATTAGGAAAAATCTTTTATTTTCAAAAGAGCAGTTGTTGTATGATCATGAGGAGACCACTGCTGTGTGTTTGATTTTGGAGTCTCTACTGTACAACAGTGGAGTTATACATTTTTTCTTTCCAGCATCTTGCAATTTGCAGACGGTCCCTGCGCACTCGCTCCGCTGCTGGCTGGCGAGAAGACCAATTTATCCGTCTAGCTCGGAGGGAGGCTTATTTTTTATTACATATCGGTTTTTTGGTCATTGTAGCTAGTAGTCAACGCTATGAAGGGACAGAGTCATCATTTTTGTTTGGACAATGTTTTGCCTCAGACTTATTGATCCCGGAAGTCCGAATATGTGAATATCTTTCCAACTTTACCGAAGTGATCAACGTGGTTCTCATTTTGGCCCCACAAAGAGACCATATGTCTGACAATTTCTTATACAAAGTTTTTCTTTCTGTATTATAGTTGCTACATTTCAGGAAAATACGCTTGGCTGTTAGTGGTCGCCCACACTCCCATGTGTTCTTATTATGTAGCTACTGGTTTAACCTGCGTGCGTAATTTTGCTGACGGTTCTGCGTCTATAAATAATACGTTTAGACGGAGGCACAATGACCTCATGTGAAGAGAACCGACTTTTTCCACCTGTGTTAATATTTTTTGGAGTGGAATATTTTTAGTTTTACTCACAACATTAACTCTGTCAAGTACTCTCCCATATAGTGTTTCTTTCTGGTAATATTTATTTGTTATAACTCGTGTTAATCTCTTCCACTAGAACCTCTAAATCCATGTGATCACATTTCATTTTGTGCTTGCAGCTTTCTGCTTGTCCAAACTCTCCATTAAGACACACAACCTTCATTTAAATAGTGCTGTCTGCAGCTGTCTTGTCATTTGTGCGTTCTTCTTAGCAGATCACCCGCAACACGCACGCTAACTAAATGTGTTTGCACTGCACATTCTATGTATTACTCTTTATTTGGGATCTGAGTGAATCAGGCCCTTACAGTCTGAACTGCCACAGACACATTCGCACATATGTCTTCTTTACTTGATCAATTTAAAGAGTAATAACTTAGACTCCTATGTCTTTTGATATGTGAAAAGCTGAAAACATAACATTCCCTTAAGAATACTCTGTAGATTAAGAGAGTCTCCAGTAATTCATAAAACAAGATGACATGACAGAAATGACAAGTTCATTCTAAACAAACCTTTTACATGTTTAATGATAACCGTACATTTTTAAACACTGGAAAATGTCATGAAAGAATACTAAAAGGCAAAATAGTTGTTTTAGCTGTGCAACCTGCAGCTGCCATTTACATCCAAACACCAACATATACAAACAAGACTCTCTGATATATACTTTTTAATTTACTCTTTTTTTGTTGTTGTTTTTTTTTTTTTTTACAGTCCTTTGTTTTTGGATATTTATTTGGAGAAAAACCTCATAGGTTTAACCTATGAAAGTTGAGAGATCAAATTAAAACATTGTAAAACATTGTATTTAGGATTCGAGATTCAGTTTCCCAATTCTAAAAATAGACCGAGGAGTGAATCTCCTGGGCAGCGCATTACATGTTTCCCTTTGTTAAAAAATGAGGAGCCTATAAATATACTGACAATCAGTGTGACATACTTAAATATGTACACATGTGAGAAGTACAGGCATGCACTACAAGATTCAATCGTGCCATTAATAGACATATTTGTGTCTTTGTGTGACAAATGAAATCTTGTAGAGCAGGCAGTCCTAGAACAAACAACCAAAGCTGTAAGTAATGTGAATCTGGTTGTAGAAATGACAGTAAGATAAGGCAAATATAATTTATGTTGACACCGGGTGCTTAACTCCTTGTCGATTTGTGATATATTTCTGATTATCAATATATTATGGAGCTTTCGAGAGTTCAAAATATGGTTAATCCTACTTCATCAGATGGTCACTGGACAGTACACAGTAATTACAGTCTTGTACCACCATCAGCCAAAAAGATCCAATATGAACCATAATCCTCTCCTCCAGGATCACCTTATGTATATATACGTGTATACAGAATTTGACAAATCGATGGATTAAGTGATAACACACTCTTTCCAACGCGGTCTCAGGCACTCTTTTACAGTCTATTCAAGTGATCCTCTCACAGTTTGAGACAAGGAGTAAATAAAAATTGAGAAGGGTAAAAGGCAGAAACACAGAATTCACAGATCACTGCTAGAATCTAGGACAAATATCAACTCTACATTTCATGATATCACACGATACAGCCTTGGTTCTCTTTTGTTCATGTTTACATAAAATGCATGAATTCCCCAGTTGAAGGATTTGATCCGACTCCAGATGCCATTAATTTCTCTCTCCAAATCTACAGACCACACTGGGACTGCTGCCGGTGTCTGCGAACGCTACACATTTGGCTGAAAGACTGTCCACAGCGGGAGCAGCTGTAGGGCTTCTCCTGTGTGTGGACTGTGCGGTGCCTCTTTAGGTGACTGGATGAGATGAAACTCTTCCCACACAGTGTACATCGATAACGCCTCTCCCCAGTGTGGATGAGGAGGTGGACCCGTAGGTTGTTGGGCTGGGCAAAGCCTTTTCCACAGTGGGGGCAGGTGTAGGGTCTCTCCCCTGTGTGCACCCGTTGGTGCAGCTCCAGGGCGGCTGTACTGGGAAAGACACACCCACACACAGCACATACCGCGGGCTCTTTAGCAGCAGCACTGCTCCTGTAAGGCCGCCTCTGGCTGGTGGTGGTGGTGGCGGAAGGAGCTGTTGGGGGAGGGGGTGGAGGAGGTGGTGGAGGTGGTGCAGCCACGGCAGCAGCGGCAGCAGCGGCGGCAGCAGCTATGTCAAAGGAGGCAGCGAAAGCTGCCATTTCATGAGCACCACCTGGGAAGAGCATGGTTGGAGGTCCTTCTAAATTGTCTGCTCCTGCCTGTGTGGGGAAGGAAGCTGAAGGGTGGCCAGTTTCTGTGTTCCCCAGTCCTAGCTGTGCTACAGCATATGCAGCACCAAGATGACTGACCCTCTCCTGCATCCATGCCAGGTCCAGGCCCAGGCTGTTGAGGCGGTCAGGACTGTGCTCATCTGAGGCTACAGGGGCTGACAGCTGAGAAGGGTGAAGTTCATCTTCTGTCACATTATCAGTCTGGATCTCTGGCTTCGGTCCTCCATCTGTTAGGTTCCCTCCAAGGTCCCTGCGTGCTGCCTCAGGGGCACCGCTCACTGCCAAACTGTTTCCCACAGGCTTAGTGGCCTTACGTTTTGCTCGAGGCCTGCAGGTCAGGTCCACTGTGGCGTCAGTGGGGGAGGAGGGCTGAGTGGTGGAGGAGATGATGTTGGTGACACTGGTGTCAAGACCAATATCACTGGGGGCAGATTCCTCATTAGGATTCAGGGCTGCAGAAGGACACACAGGCACAGGGATCAGGGTGAATGTGGTCAAAAACATTACTGCATCACTGTGTTGAAGTCAACTCAGTTGGATTTTAAAAAGCCAGAGAGAGAGGGTGATGAGGATTGCCAGGAAGATTGTGACATCAATCAACATCAATCTTACTGGGATTAATCTGGGTTAAATCTGACCAGAGCTATCCAGGTTAGAGCTGCACAGTCTGTTTAAAACATTGCTGAAAACTTATATTTTTTCCTTGGCGTTCAGTCCCAGCTAGGCGAAAATCCTTGGCTTCTTACTTTTGATTTTTTTACTCTTTTTTATTTGTTTTTATTCTAGTTTTTAAATTGAGCTCTTACTATTCCTTTATTGTTTTTAATTTTTTAATAACTGTACAGCACTTTGGTTCAACTGAGGTTGTTTTTAAATGTGCTTTATAAATAAAACTTGACTTGACTTGACTATTCTCCCACCTGTACATCAGAAAGATAACAGGAAATAACAATATAAAAAGAATTGAGCATAGAACAGCTTCTTAAAACTATCGACTGACTGTGATTTTTTTATGCAGAACTTACTGATTTAAAGATCTACAAAGATATACTCACCAGTCGTCAGCCCACACTCTGCACTGATGTTGACTTCTACCTTGAGGTCCAGGTTGCAGTCATCTCTCTCCACATTCTCCTGTTTCACCAGTGGTAACACCATAGTTTCTTCCTCCTGTGACAGAGTGACAAGCAGCTTTAATATGACACAACAGTAGAGTAGAGAAAGCTCATGGTTCAGTATGTAAGCCACAGTTCAGTGCAATGTCATTAAAGCAGAAAAAATAAAGGTAGAAAATAACATTTTGGATTAGGATTAGGGTTAGGGTTTCATTATGAAAAACAATCCAACAGCGGCTCCTCAGCTGTAACTATTACTGAAACTGTTGTGTTGCAGAATTTACATAGTGCTTTTCAAATCTTTCAACCACTCAAAGCGGTTTTACACTACACATCACCTTCACCCATTCACACACATTCATACACCTCAATTGAGGAAGATAATCGTGGCTTCGGGAGATGATTTATGGTGGAAAAAAGATGTTTAGGGTCACCAGGATTGTTATTAATTAGATTGGAGTAGAACTGTGATCAAGCATCTTTAAAGGACTGAGTATGTATTTTGATGTTCATGGAAGACAATATGGACAGCAAGCCAAGAGTATTGTTCCACTAGTTCTGTGCATTAATGCTCTGGAGGTCCATAGTCATAATGGCTGGGTCAATATTTTTTCAGTTCCGGAAAAGCATTTGGCTCTTAGGTTTAGTAGCAGGTGAGAGGAATGTCAAAGCCATTGAGACCACCCAAATCATAAACATGTGCATGTACTGGTGGCGGCAGAGTCCGTAGTGATGGGAACATGCTTGACTGTATATAAATATGGGCAAACGTTTCTCCGCTTCCTATCAATATGCAAAACTGAAGACAAAATATCTCCTTTCTTGAAGCTGTCATTTAGAGCCAGAGCCTGCGCAGGATAACGGGACCTACACCCTCAGCTGTCCCACCACCTGATGGAGGTTGAGAGTGGCTGTCCCAGCTGTCAATCATGACATTACACCCCATATTTATATTGTCAAATAACTATTTCAAAACAAACTTCCTGGGAAAAGAAGCACTAAGCACTCCATATTTTGCACCTTGTCTAGTACAGCGTGGTCTCACAGTGCCAACACCACGTTAAGAAATATTTGTTATGTGCAAAGAGAAAGCTGAATAAACTGTGTAGCTGTGTGGCAGTGTAGGATCTTCATCAAAGCAGCTGCATTGGTCAGACAGAATGGCAGTGTTGGTAACAGCTACGGTCAGTCTGGAGATCATTACAGCAAATATAAGGGGAGCTTCAATAGAAGACAAGTCCCAATCACAAGAATCCAACAGTGACAGTGCAGCTCTGACATATAAGAAAGCTTGAGAAAAATGCAGTAAGGCCATGTAAAACATACAAGCAGTGAAATTCAGAGTCAACTGTCAGTTTGTCAAAGAGCAGCAGCAGCCAGTATTCACCAGTGTTTCCTCGTGATGAAGATGGCCTCTGTCACCACAATACAAGCACCAAAAATAGCCTTGTGTTTCATAAAAACACACAGTGTGTTCATATGGATTTAGTGGTTTGGTCTACTTGAGTTAACACTGCACCATAAATCTCCACTGCTTTTATTTCAGTGTGATGATTGAACACATACAGTATAATCCAGATATAGTTTAACTCTTTGTCAAGCACTCACAAGTCTCAATACAGCATATTTAAAAGCATTATGTTGATTAATCATTACCTTTGAAATGTGATGAAAGCTTTTGTCTTCAGAGGTGGCAGGAAGAGGTGGCACAAAAGCTTGATGGTCATCAGGCCCTAAAAGAAAAGTACCAGACACTGAGCAAGTTCAAGACTTTTTCTCCCTTTTGAACTTGTGGAGTGAGACTGCTTCCTCATGTATGATGTATAATCTATCTCTTCAAAGTCACCACAACCTCTAAAGCTCACCAACATAACTTGATCATATCTTGTCTGTTTAGTGTGATGATGACTATTCGTAACTAGAGACTTCAGGAAGTTACTGGTTCCGCACATAATCCCCATAAACCAGCAAAGAGGCATACTCAATTAAAGAAATGAGATATATGTTAATTACTAAGCTTTATAAGTGCTTGTAGGTGAGTTTTGATACCTTTGACCAGAGCCAGGATAGCTGTACGCACAGTGGTATCTAACTCTGTCAAAAAGCAAATTAGCATATTTCTCAAAATGTTGAACCCATCCTTTAACATTATACATTTGGTGAGAGCAGAACAAAGTGTAAAAACAACAATTTACATATTATCACTTTATAAAGCGTTTATGGAAATAATGTTAGCAAGTAACTGCTTATTTACACATCAAAGTGATACCTCTAAGACAAACTGACTATCTTTGAGGTGTGAACTACGGGCAGAACAATCAGCCAACATATTTTCACTAACTGCAGCCCTAATTTAGAGTCATGTTAGTATACAATATTTACTCTCCTTTTAGAGGTTTTCTCTCCAGTATATTCTGAGAAAACAACATGCAGAGCAGGTAGTGTACATAAGGTTTACCAGAGCTTGTTTGATAAAAACAGCTGCCTGCTGCTGGAAATGACATATGGCTGTGACAGTATGGATTTTTTCTTACCACGGTGAAAAGCAACATATCCCCACGATTTGGCGCCCACCCCTCCTCTTACTGGAAAATTAAACAATCATGTCCAAACAGAGAGCAGTTGGCCCGGTAGCTGGATAGTGGAGTCAGGGATACTGTTATGAGCCACATCTCAGCGAAGATGAGGACAATAGATTCTCATTTCTCTCCAGGAGGTCAGAAGCAGTCTTGGGTAGTCTAGTTTATTGTCAATGGAGTGAATGTTGGCAAGGAAGATTGATGGGAGAGCTGGTAAACCGGGGTTAGCCTTAGCCTAGGTTAGATGCTGATTTGCTTGCCATGCTTTCTTAGGCACCACTTTTGGCGTCCCTTAGGCAGTTATTCTCATGGGGCGATGGTGAGGTCTTGCAGCGTGGTTTCTGGAATACCCGAGACATCGATTCTACAGCCGATCACATAGCCTTCTTCATCTACGTTGTGTTACCATGCCTCACACAGTATATGTGCCAGCACGTCAGACTACTTGTGATAGACATTACTTTAAAAAATTGGTGATGGCAGTAATATATATTGCATATTGCAGTAATATGGTTATCATCACAGCCCTACCTGTAAACACTGATCTGAAAGATGCTAAAACACTCAATAGAGCAGAGGGGCAATAGAGTCAGGTATGAGTTCATCATTACTCCTAATCATCTAATTAGATGAATATAAAAAAAGGTTTAGTGCTATATTGTCTCATTCCTGTCTTAAAGAGGGTTAGCTTGTCAATATCCAGATTTTTACTAATTTCATTGCTTCAGTTTTATGCTTTTATGCTAACAAATCAAATGACAACATAGTGAGTGGGGCCTGGTAGTACACCAGCATGCTGCTAATCTGGTTAAATGCAGACCTGGACAACCAAAGTGCAACAACGTCTGCAGAAGTGTGTATGCTGTTAGTCTAATTCAACTTGGAAGCAAACTTTCTTGTTAGCATGACCTTTCCTTTCCACTGCCTGGCTGCTACACTATATATGATATGTGATAGACAGACGGTGTGCCTGTATGATGCTGAAGACCACATCACTGCACAGGAGTATCTGCTCAATTATGAAAGCCAAGCTGGAAGTTACGCAGTGACAGCCACAACATCATGTTATACGGCCTCATATTGAGCAGAGGTGAATGCATCAGTTCATGTCTGTGTCATGTCTCCCTCACACGTCATTTTGCACGGCCAGATGCAGCCCTTCCCCCTGCCAACACTATGGCTTTACCTTCGGGTGGCCTAAAATGAACGGCGTGCATTTCTTCCCGCTGACTCCTTCTCCTAATCTTCCTCTCGTAGCTCCGCATCTTCACGTCCATGTCTCGCAGCTTGTGCCTCAGAGCATCGTTCTCCTTCTCGTTCTTCTCCCTCTCCTGCTCCATCTGGGAGCGCAGCGCCGCGTAGCCATCGTCCACTAGTTTGCAGATCTCCGCCACCGCCGAATTAGCCAGTATCTCTATAATCGAGGCGATCTGTGCTTGAAAACCAACACAGTCCGCCATCATCGCCAGGTCTCTATAATGTGCTCCCGCACAGACAGAGGCGCGCGGCGGACGGCTGCTGCTGCGACGGTGCGCGCGACCAGATCCACCGGCGAGGAGACAGATGTGTAACGGCGGACATGCAGAAAGCTCCGGTGTCAGTTGTCTGGATCACACGTTCTGCCTCTGTCCGCCTGATGTGCTCAAAATGTTATGGCTTTTTTGGGTGCGAGAGTCGCCTTCTGATGACGTCAATTTGTTGTTCATCTCGAGCTGTTGATGCCCCCCACACACTTTTATTTAGATTGTTGATCTATTGTATTTGTGTTATAATACAGCATAACAACATAACATAAAAAAAGGAACGAACAAAAAACTCAAAATAAACAAACAACACAAGCAAAACAAAGCTTATAACAACAACAGGATCATTTTTGTTAAACATTGAATAATAACATCTATGGAAGCTCATTTCGTCACAAACAATACAATTAAAACCACAATTGAAGACACATAAGAGATTGAAATGTGTGCAGAAATTAATCGTTTTGGTTATTTATTATTTTTTTGTTAGGTTTAGCAGGGTTTGTTTAAAGGTCAAATAGGATGGACATTTCTTTAAGAATGTAGAATCTGGCTAAAATAATGAGCAAATTAATGACAAATTGTTCCGCTATTGATGATTGTTTAATTTTCTCAGTTTTTATAGCACTGCTACAAAAATAACGGATCATTTTCATGTTCCCCGCAGTTTTTGAGATTAGCATTAAATTGAAATAATCTTTAGATAATTATAATTATTATATGTTTTGATATTGGTTTTATTTTTCTTAACATATCTGTCCTCATAGCAATTAATTGTGCTTCTGATGTAATGATGTAATGACTTAGAATCAGAAGTCTGATTCCTCAGGTACTATATAGTAAATCTACAATAGGGGTTCCAAATGATATCAAACTTCCGGAGAGAGCCTCCGAGATTAAACCTTAGCCTCTCCAACTTTAAATTATATATAGAACTTCCTTAACCCATTGATCGTAGGACAGAGGCAAGATGTGCTTCTAGTTCAGCAGAATGAAATGCCTGGCCAGCAGGTTACAGAAGGCCATTTGACTCAGCTGATAGGGTGCTGTCGTGTGGGATATCAAAAAGGACGGGGGGGGGGGGGGGGGGGGGGGGGGTTGCCTTCATGCTGGTCATTGGTATTGGTAACATAATCTCTCCACTCACAAATAGTTACTGCTATAGGCTACTATAATATTATATATACACCAAGATACTACATTTGGAATAACCAGGATATACTGCATATTTTAAATAGGTTACACATTATTAATAATTTTAAAAATGGGTTGATAATTGTTAGTTTAGTAGCTTTATTGTCATTATATTGAGGGTCAGACAATATAACAAAATTTAGATAGCACTCCCTGAGCCATAAGAACATTTAAGACATAAATAAATCATTTATAATCTATAAGAGCAACAAAGTGCAATATGCAATATAAAAAGGTGCAAACAGTAGCAATTCTTGTTGTAACAGTAGGTAGCACTCCAGTGAGTGTGTGTGAGTGAGTGGGATGAGGGGATCAGGCCGTATTATTAGTTTAACAGCTTGGGGGAAGAAGCTGTTTTACAGTCTTGTAGTGTGTGACTGAACTGTCCCGTATCTCCTGCCAGAGGGAAGTAGTTGGAAGTGGTGGTGGCCAGGATGTATTTGGTTACCAATTATATTTAAGGCCCTGCCCTGACAGCGGGCTTGGTAAATATCCCCAATTGCAGGAAGCTGGGTCCCAGTGATGTATTGTGTGTACTTTGGCTCTGCTGGGCTGGGACCAGAACCCCTTGGTGCAGCTCTGTGACTTTGGTCTGCCGAATGGGGGTACTGATTGCTAGCACTGTTCTCATCTGTTCCCTCTTTCTCCCCTTGCTGAAGAGCATCAGGTCTGGTAAAATCCTCTCTTTACCACCAGACACACAGATTCTGAGTATCTCTGCTTCAATATGTAGAGGGACGCTGCTTTCAGTTGGAAGACAGACTGCAGCCAAACTACAGGGAGGAAACAGTGAAAAATGTAATCAGTCATTACTTTCACACTGGCAAGGGAACTGTCAGTTGGAATGGAGCATCCCTTAGTTTAATTGATTAAAGGATTTATTTGTAATCCAGCCATGTAGTTTCATAACAGAATTGGCAAAAAATAAATGTCACTTTTGTTCATGTAGTGGTTCTAAGTTATGGATCTCTTCTTCACATTTGGATAAAATGACATCTCCCTGAAAGCACATATTCAAATACACAAATTCATTTTAAGTAAAAGCATATATGTATATCACTTGGGTCATCAATGTGACAATCACATTTCAATTGCTTATGTTTGTGCAAATAAATGTAACTCAAATTTGAGCTGTGGAGCATTTACTTAAAATGTTTTTCTTTTCCTGCAGTTTTCCTCATCAGCGTTTCCAGTTGTATAAGTGAAGCTTTTTGTGTCTCCAGAGGGAGTTGTTTGAAATCTGATGAACTGTCTCAAGTGAGGTCACTTGGGTCAGCATTAGGGTTGAAGAACACAAGTTGGAAAGGTAATGGCTTTATGTCACCTACATGTTGTATAATGATTCTATTCAAACATGGAACAGGATCATTATGACTACAGCTGCAACTCTCAGGATATATTTACATTTACTGTACTACCTATCTCCCTTTATATTAATGTGACAGCATTCAATTCAGACAAGCCGGAAAGCTTATTTGCAAGACTGCTGTTGTGACTGCTTTGGGAAAGTGACTCAGGAGTGTGAGACTGACTGTGGAATTGATATCACATTCATGTTAGAAAGTGAATGTTGAAAAAATGCTTCGGGCTCATCTAGGCTACGTTCACACTGCAGTTAAAAGTGACCTGAATCTGATTTGTTCGCTCAAATGTGATCCATATCCGATTTGTTCCTGACAATGTGAACAGCACAAGTCCCATTGAATCTGACATTTCCAAATCCGATTCAGGCCGTTTTCAAATGTGGTACTGAATCGGATACATATTGGATTTTTTTTTAATGCGACCGCAATCTGAACAGTCAGGTCACATTTAATGCGGCTTTTACCGCATCCTGACATACAGCGAGCGAGTGAACCGGCGTCAAAATCTTGCGCGAAACTGTCCTGATATGCAGTGTGATGATTTTATCGCGAGTATATTCCAAACCAATCAAATTATTGAGGGGCTAGCTAGCTTGTCAACAAGAAGCAGCGTGTACATTTTAACCAATAAGAAGAATTTCGTCCAGATAGAGACAGAGCAAGCGATTTTTTGAGGGGTGGGTGTCATTGCTGGACAGGGCGATGTCACTCGTGGCATGTCAGGAAAGGCTGATTGAAAACTCATGCATTTTAATCACTTTTTCTCGCTCGTTCGCGTCGCTGGATGTCAGGATGCAGTGTTTGATGTTATTCTGGAGCAACACATAGCTAATGCTCTGCATAAAGACATCATTAAAATATTAATTTTCTTTCTCCTCTTCCTCCTTTTTAACATCACCCACTCACAAATTTGCCGCCACACACTGTTTTTAACATTAGACCATTAATGAGACTACCAGTAACTTCACCAGCTGTTGCTGTTGCCATGTCCACTTCCGTACACACTGTTCTGTGCGTGACGTCATTAATGATCAACTGAGCATGTGGCTCACTTCAGGAGGCCACATTTAAAAGTGTAATATCGGAAACAAAAAAAAAATCGGAAAGAAACAAAAAAATCGGATTTGAGCATTAAGGCCTGCGGTGTGAGCTCACTCATGTTCGTGTTTGTTCATGCTTACTTGGGGCTGCCTGATGGTACGGCACACTGCAGCTTGTCTGCTCCTCTTCCAACTTTTCATTCTTAATCATCCAAGTGCTGCTCATGTGGGAATGTTGGGTCTCTTTAAAATTAAAACCTGAAGAGTTCGGTTTAGACCTGCTTTATGTGTAAAGTGCCTTGAGATGACTTTGTTGTGATTTGGCACTATACAAATAAAGATTGATGTGATAAATTAAAACAATATGCTTTGACCCCTTACAGACAATAAAAGGTACTACAAATTTGATATGTAAAGATATGGGCAGCCAAGCATTTTTTTAAATTCACTTTGGCACACTTATCTTTAAAAGGTTTTATTTTGGGCTTTTAGACGGTAGCTGGCAAATAAACCCACAAGAATCAGAGAGAGAGAGGGGAATGACCAGAGGTCTGTACTACAAAGCTGGATTTTCTCTTATGGAGGTAACTTCAGGGTTAACTCTGGGTTTTCAGTCCTACGACGCTGGTTCACTTCTTAGCGGGTTAAATCACCATGGTAACTTATGCTGAACAGCTAACAGGTTAAGTTCTGGATAAGAGATCAACGAGTATAAAAGCACCACCTCCTGACCATCTATCAACTTATGGAGCCATATGTTGCAAATGTAACACATTGTAGTCGGGCGCTCACCGTACCTCAGACTGTCTGCATTGCCACAGGTAGGCTAATCAATCAATCAATCAATCAATCAATCAATCAAATGTACTTATTATAGGCCAACATCACAATTAACAGCATGTCTCAGTTGGCCTCACAAACCACACATAACATCCTCTGTCCTCATACCGTCACCCCAGTGACCAAAAAGCATTAGTGGTTGTACTGAATTAGCCTTTTCTTTTAATTATGCTTATGGTGTCTTATAATCCCACCTGGGATAGGTCGTAACACGAGACACGAAAGTCATTCATAGGTACTTATATGCACGATGTTGGTCGATGCTGAAAACCTCAGCAAAAACACTTGTTGTGCTGCTATCCATAAAGTGGCAGGTACCCTGACTGAGCTACTAGATGCATTTGTTGTTTTCCCCGGCCACCTGCCCTTACATTCTATCAAAGAGGGGTTTTATGCGATAGCAGGTAAGATAAAATAGGCTATGTAAAATACACATAATGTACACTTACTTACTTACATGCTGCATTACTGAATGCACAGGGTTCCCTAGGGTAATAGGTGCCATAGACTGCACACACATCCCCATCTGTGCAAGTCTGGGGGGAAATGAGGCAGACTACGTAAATAGGAAAAACGTTCACAGCCTCAATATTCAGGTAGTTCAAAAGGACACATTTTAGTTTCGTTCAGGTGCTTGAAATCCTTAAAAATGCTTGAATTTCAATCTTGTGTTCTCAAGGTCTGAAAAGTGCTTGAACCTAATTGTTTCATCATGCCTGGAAAATAAATGAGCTTATATCACTGAATTACCTTCTTTTCATGTTCCAGTCTCTCCAGCTCTAGCTTTGCTATTTTAATTTTTAGTTTTTTATACTTGATATCAAGCTCCAATTTGCATTTGTACAGCAAATGCTCTGACGTGAAACTAATGAAATACATACAGTGGGGCAAAAAAGTATGTAGTCAGCCACCAATTGTGCAAATTCTCTCACTTAAAGAGATGAGAGGTCTGTAATTTTCATCATAGGTATACCTCAACTATGAGAGAAAATGAGAAAAAGAAAAAAAATCCAGAAAATCACATTGTCTGATTTTTAAAGAATTTATTTGCAAATTATCGTGGAAAATAAGTATTTGGTCAATAACAAAAGTTCATCTCAATACTTTGTTATATACCCTTTGTTGGCAATGACAGAGGTCAAACGTTTTCTGTAAGTCTTCACAAGGTTTTCACACACTGTTGCTGGTATTTTGGCCCATTCCTCCATGCAGATCTCCTCTAGAGCAGTGATGTTTTGGGGCTGTTGCTGGGCAACACGGACTTTCAACTCCCTCCAAAGATTTTCTATGGGGTTGAGATCTGGAGACTGGCTAGGCCACTCCAGGACCTTGAAATGCTTCTTATGAAGCCACTCCTTCGTTGCCCGGGCGGTGTGTTTGGGATCATTGTCATGCTGAAAGACCCAGCCACTTTTCATCTTCAATGCCCTTGCTGATGGAAGGAGGTTTTCACTCAAAATCTCAAGATACATGGCCCCATTCATTCTTTCCTTTACACGGATCATCGTCCTGGTCCCTTTGCAGAAAAACAACCCCAAAGCATGATGTTTCCACCCCCATGCTTCACAGTAGGTATGGTGTTCTTTGGATGCAACTCAGCATTCTTTCTCCTCCAAACACGACACGTTGAGTTTTTATCAAAAAGTTCTATTTTGGTTTCATCTGACCATATGACATTCTCCCAATCCTCTTCTGGATCATCCAAATGCTCTCTAGCAAACTTCAGATGGGCCTGGACATGTACTGGCTTAAGCAGGGGGACACGTCTGGCACTGCAGGATTTGAGTCCCTGGCGGCGTATTGCGTTACTGATGGTAGCCTTTGTTACTTTAGTCCCAGCTCTCTGCAGGTCATTCACTAGGTCCCCCCATGTGGTTCTGGGATTTTTGCTCACCGTTCTTGTGATCATTTTGACCCCACGGGTTGAGATCTTGCATGGAGCCCCAGATCAAGGGAGATTATCAGTGGTCTTGTATGTCTTCCACTTTCTGATAATTGCTCCCACAGTTGACTTCTTCACACCAAGCTGCTTACCTATTGCAGATTCAGGCTTCCCAGCCTGGTGCAGGTCTACAATTTTGTTTCTGGTGTCCTTTGACAGCTCTTTGGTCTTGGCCATAGTGGAGTTTGGAGTGTGACTGTTTGAGGTAGTGGACAGGTGTCTTTTTTTTTTTTTTTTTTTAAAGATTTTGTTGGCATAGACGCCTTTATTTATCAGTAGACCGACAGGAAACATAGGAGAGAGAGGGGGGTGTGACATGCAGCAAAGGACCTCCGATCGGGATTCGAACCGGGGTCGGCTGCGTATATGGGCTGTGTCCCAATTTGGTCCAAATTGCGAGGCTGCATCCTCGAAGTGCGCATTTCGAGGCTGATTACGTCACAACGCCGCGCGAAGGCTGTCCCAATTTGAAGACTCCTTCAAATGCAGCCTTGAAATGCGGCCTTCTTTTCCCTCTTTTTCGAGGATGCATCGCTACTATCCTTCGCGGCCTCCCAAATCCCAAGATCCTTTGCGCGGCGCTGTTCAGTGCCGCGAAAACACAACAATGGCGACACCAACAGGTGAAGACTTTTCATTCAAGTGTAAGTATTGGTTTGTTTCATTTAATTATTTTTACTTATTACTACTTATACTTTTATACTTTTACTAATTACTTATATTTTATTACTTGACTTATATCTTATATATGTATATATATATATATATATATATATATATATATATAAATGGACTAAGATGAACAAATTTAGATTTTAATAAAGAGCTACGTTTGGGATTATCACTCACATTATATGTTATACTTCATTATTATCATTATTATGATAATTTTTTGCTATATTGGAACCCTTTTGTCTGTTGACATAGTAAAAAAAAAACATGTTTTACATTACATTTTGTTTTATTTTTGTTTTAGGGAAACCGAGCTCCTGATTAAACAAAGAGGGGAAAATGACCATCTATTCACGGGGGCCAAAAACTCCACCACGGCGGGATGGAGGTAAGGCTGATGTCCATTTTTGTACATCTTTGCATCCCTGTGTTGATGTGATCTTGTGTTTACCTTTTCTCTTGCTTCCCTCTGTGTTTAGAGCAATACTGGAAAAGGTTGGGCTGGAGGGGAAGGTCCAGCCCTACCAGGCCAAAAAAAAAATGGGACAATTTAAGAAAAATAAATAAAATAGGTAGCCTACAGGTTTGGATTAGTTTTACTGTTACTAAATACTTTTGCTGAAAATTGCTGACATGATTGATTTCCACTGCCTTAGGATTGCAAATATCCAGGGACAGGGGAGGGGGCCAGCGGCAAGCCCACTGCTGGCACTTGGCCGTGGTTTGTCCTCATGGATGAGGTACTGGGGCAGAGGCCATCTATTGCCCCCCCCTGTCCTCATTGCCTCCATCCGTGAGGACACACCAGGGCCAAGTGCCGCAGTGGGTGAGCAGGAGAGTGAAGAGGAGGAGGAGGAGGAGTAGGACCAGCCAGGGCCCAGGAGGAAGAGGAGGAGGGAGGATGACCTCCTTGACCTCATAAAGGAGGACATGAGAAGGCAAAATGAGGCAGAGGAGAGGAGGAAGCAGGAGGGGAAAGACAGGATGGAGAGGCTCTTCTCTCTCCTGGAAAAAGTAATAGAAAAATAAATATAAATCTGTATAGATGTGCTTAATTTGATTTTATTTATGAACTGTGTTTATTTATGATTTTTCTTTATTTTTTATTTGATTGTGAAGATTTTGATGTTTTATGTTGTTATTAAATAAAAAATATTGTTCATTGTTACACGTCTATTCCATTTAGTATTTACAACTTCAGTACAATTTATAACAGGGTTGCATAAAGTGCTACTGTTCAGGAAGAACAAGGGATTAAATATTTTCTTTTATTATCAAGTGATGAAACACTATTTACAAAAATTACATCAGAAATAACTATTTACAGATTATTATTATTTTATTATTCTTTCTCTTGTGTGTTTTCCTTCTTTCTTTCTTTCTTGTGTGTTTTCCTTCTTTCTTCTCCTTTCCTTTATTCTTCTCCTTTCTTCTCTCTTATAATTTTGTCAGCTTTTTCACCGTCTTTTCGGTCGAGACGTCTTTCTCGTCTGATGGGAGGGAACAGCTGGTGACGCAACCAGGAAATGCCTCGAAGGCTAGACCGTCTCATTTAACAACGGTTGATGCGTCCTTCGGAGGTTCCTCAAGGCTGCATCCTTCGGAGGTTCCTCAAGGCTGCATCCTTCGAAGGCCGCAAAGGCCGCGTCCTTCGAGGATGCAGCCTCGCAGTTGGGTCCAAATTGAGACACAGCCATGGCATGCGCTCTAACCAATCGACCACCTGCGCGCCATGGACAGGTGTCTTTTATACTGATAACGAGTTCAAACAGGTGCCATTAATACAGGTAACGAGTGGAGGACAGAGGAGCCTCTTAGACTATGTTTACACGTGCCCGGATATTTTCATAAACAGACATTTCATCCTCTCCGTTTACAAAAAAAACTGCGTGCACACCAGTCCGTTTTCAGAAAAGTTTCCGTTTACACTAACCCGTGTATATATGCCGTCAAGAGCAGCTCAAGCCCACGTTAGCCAATCAGAATCCCGCATGTCAACAATAACAACGTGACTTCATTCCTCCACATAATACAGCACTTGTATTTGCAAATGCAAATATAAAGGGATTGCACCAGCATAAATGCAACTGCTATTCTGCATGCATCCATGATCACCATATATTGTAAACATAAACTGTAGATTGTAAACAATGTCGCATTTTACCCAGGAGCAGTTTCCGTCTCACAATCTGCCATCGGCTCCCCAAATCTCTGTTTTTCTCCATTTCCATGCAAACGTGCAAACAGAGTTTTTCAAAATCTCCTCTCTGGCCAGAGTTTTTAAAAAGCATCGTTTTCAGGGGCGAATTCTCCATTTGCGTAACGGAGGGTACAAACGATGGTTAATGTCTCCGTTTTAAAAAAATAACCGGGTACGTATAAACGGGGCCTTAAAGAAGAAGTTACAGGTCTGTGAGAGCCAGAAATCTTGCTTGTTTGTAGGTGACCAAATACTTATTTTACTGAGGAATTTACCAATTAAATCATTAAAAATCCTACAATGTGATTTCTTGGATTCTTTCCCCCCATTCTGTCTCTCATAGTTGAAGTGTACCTATGATGAAAATTACAGGCCTCTCTCATCTTTGTAAGTGGGAGAACTTGCACAATTGGTGGCTGACTAAATACTTTTTTGCCCCACTGTGTATGCATAGCCACTTTTCATGACATGAATTTATGGAACGCACAACTACTCTTGCGGTCATGGTGAGGAATTAATATTCCAACACAAAACATGCTCACACGGAGGAGCTGAGCCTCAAAAGAACTCTATGGAAACTATTAAGGAAAGGAAGGGCACTGAGGAAGCGCTCTGCCCGAAACATCTGTGCAGTAATAAAATTAATATTGTATAATCTCACGAATTTAACGCATTAACAGAGTCAGCAATGTTCTGCCAGCATTCCTTTCTGGCTTTTACTGCAGCAACAGTGTTGCTTTTGGCCGGGATGATGTGTTTGCAGAGTTTCTCCATGTTTGCGATTGGTCAGACGCTGCAAACACCTCCCCTTTATGTGAGCATGCAGTGATCAAGATTGGAAAACCCTGGGTTCAATTACCGAGTCCAGCTTCATAGTACCGCTTATCAGGATTGCGAATGTCTGAGTAAATCAACCCAGGTAATGGAGAGATATCCAGGGTATGTTAATCCAGCTCATAGTACAGGCCTCAGGTAACAGAGATATCCAGGGTATGTTAATCCAGCTCATAGTACAGGCCTCAGATAACAGATATCCAGGGTGTGTTAATCCAGCTCATAGTACAAGCCTCAGGTAACAGAGATATCCAGGGTATGTTAATCCAGTTTCATAGGCACGCAGATTAGTTCACTGAACCTAAAGTTAAGACTGTACTAAACACTAAACAGACCAGGCAAGAAGCAGCAGCAGGTAGCAGCCTACAAAAAGAGACAGTTTGCCACCTGCACACAATAGAATAAAGTTGTCCGGGCCCCACTTACCACCGTAGTAGGGAAAGGGGTCTATGAGTAGGAGGTACAGGGGAGCTAAACATAAATACTAAAGTTAGCCTGACCCTTTGATCTCAGGATGTCAAACCAACTGTATAACATACGGAATAATATCCCTCATGTGCTTCAAGGATTATTTTTTAAATATATATTTTGGTCAATTAAAAAATTGCATCCATCCCTAAAAACTCTTTCTCTCCTAAGCGCTCCTCACGATCAGCGCTCCAATGTCGACAGGACCTTCTAAGAATGGGCAGGTCATTTTCTAAGAGAACTGATTGGTCAGGAGGTGGTGCTTTTATACTCATTGATCTCTTATCCAGAACATAACCTGCTCCGGAGCAGGTTAGCCGTTCAGCATAAGTTACCATGGTGATTTACCCCAGTAAGAAGTGAACCAGCTTCGTAGGACGGAAAACCCAGGGTTAACCCTGAAGTTACCTCGATAAGAGAAAATCCAGCTTTGTAGTACAGACCTCTGAGCACATGACAGCAAGAGAGGAAGAATGAGGGGAGGCAGGTGCCTTAAATAATGTAGCTCTGATTAGGGGATGGTTAGAGGAGGGGCCAAGCCTGGGGCGGTGTTCAAGACCTACTGAGCTGAGGGAGCATTCCCCACCATGCTGGTAAGTAGACACTGATAGATAAACCGAGAGGAGATAGTCAGCAGGGAGGTCTGAGCTCTCACACAGCCTTCACATAAATGAGAAAGAGTTACAAATAAGCTACAGGACACTGGGCCCATGTGCAATCAGCTCAGCTGATAAGATGTTGTAGAAAAAGCAGTAGGCCACACACAGAATGTCTGCATTCTCCAGGCTTGTCTGTATGTTTGATGCATATGTATGTTACACTATTGCAAGTTTCTCTATGTGTACTATCTGCCATGTGCCCGATGATTATTCTTACAGAAATGCAAACAGCAAATGATAAAGTTTTAAATACATACTGTATACTAACATATAGTTGATTGTCACATTTATCAGATCTCGATCCCTAGAGGGTGCTGTTAAAAAGTTTCTCTTCTAGGCTTTTAGACAATGAGTATATAATGAAACAATCATTATCATTAAAAAGTATGCAGAGAGAGTGATAGTCAGGTAGGTTTTTTTCTTAGTTATGCCAAAACATGTGGTTGTTAGCTTTGCTGGTAACAAAAATTCCAGTTGGTGATGTTTGTCACATTCTCTTTGGGGTTGGTTGTCACATGCTGGCATATGCTATGGTGTGATACATCTAGTACTTTCTTTTTTTAAGATAGAGGTAGACTCCTCCAGATGTAATGCTCAGAGCAGTCAGAGAGGTGGAAATGCACAATATAGTTATATAAGGACAAAAAAATGAGGAATGATTTTTCCTGTTTATGTTGTCTTGGTGTAGGAGATGTGTGGCTGTTGTATCTTAATACAACTATACATTGTAAATAATTTTTAATTTAAAAAAAATGTCTACATTTTAAATGTTTCTCCATTACAATAACACAGGGACAACCAACCTCATAGTGTGTGACAACCAACCCTACGATGGAGATGATATATTTGACAGCACGTGTTCTGAAGACTGTATGACAGAGCAGGTGATGTGAACACTGCCGACCACTAGGGGCGCTTCCGCGCCCGGTAAAGCAGTGTGCTGCTGGGTTTTGAGAGAGAGAGAAGTGGAGACAGTCGGGAGCAGTGTTATTTTGTACATAAAGTGGACAAAGTTGTTGCTCTGAATTAGTTGGTTGTTATTTGATGTGCGTCCAGAGATCCAGACCAGAGCATCCCAGGGATGTGCAGCCGAGGCTTCAGATCACCAAGAGGCCCCAGATAAGCCCAGACACTACTGCCCTTACTGCAGCAATACGCTACACTTCCTAGACAAGTGCCTGAACTTCAAGCAATTGACCAAGGAACAGAAGACGACCTGGGTGAAGTCGAATAATCGCTGCTGGCGCTGTGGACGGCACCACCAGGCCGCCCAATGCCGGTTGAGAGTCCTATGCAAGATGTGCAAAGGAAAACACCTCGAGGCCTTGCATGATGTCAATCTCCGGTCTGGCAGGAATGAACGTGCGGCAGGGAATGGCACCAGTGCAGAGTTGAAGTCAGCAACAGATGTTCTGTACCTGGATCGGCGTGCTGGCTGCAATCAGGTCCTTCTGAAGGTCAGTAAGGTGATACTATGGAATGGCAACCACACTCTGGAGACATACGCCATATTAGATGATGGCTCAGAGAGGACGATCCTTCTCCAGGAGGCTGCTCAGAGGCTGCAACTTCAGGGAACTCCAGAGAGCCTTACCCTTAGAACATTTCGACAAGATCTGAGGACTCTACATGGTTCATCAGTGGCATTCAAGATCTCCCCAGCTAGCCAGCCAACAAAGACATTTAGGATTGAGAGGGCCTTCACTGCAGGGGAGCTAGGTCTGGCTGAACATTCTTATCCAGTGAAGGGACTGCAGCGCAGATATAAGCACCTCAAGACACCCCCTGCAGCCGTTCACAGACGCCCACCCACTTCTCCTGATAGGCTCAGACTGTCCACACCTGGTGACGCCTATTGAGCCAGTCCGTCTCGGTCCGCCAGGGGGCCCAGCTGCAGTAAAGACCAGGCTTGGCTGGACACTACAAGGGCCAGTCAAGTCTCTCCAACAGTGCAACCGCCCACAGCAGTGTCTGTTTGTGTTCACCACCTCCCCAGCAGCTGAGCTCTTTAACCAAGTGGAGAAGCTCTGGCAATTGGATACACTACCGTACAGAAATGAGAAGTTGGTGACTAGATCACGGAGGGACCAAGAGGCCATAAACCTTCTAGAGGTAAAGACCAAGAGAGTCGAGGTAAAGGGAGTACTCAGATATGCCATCCCACTGTTGCGTGTGAGTAATATGCCTACGCTCACAGCACAACCTGAAGCGGTGCTCCCCAGCCTACGTAGTACAGAGAAGCGCCTCAGCAGAGACCCAGTGAAGGCAGAGGCGTATCAAGCTGAGATCCTGAAGCTGGAAGAAGCAGGCTATATCACTAAAATTAGTCAGGAGCAAGCAAAGACCTCCAAGGAGTCGTGGTTTATTCCCCACCACCTGGTGACACACAACGGGAAGAACCGTATGGTGTTCAACTGTTCCTACTCCTATAAGGATGAGAACCTAAACGAACTGCTGTTGTCCGGCCCAAACTTAGGGGCATCTCTCCTCGGTGTCCTGCTGCGGTTTAGGGAACACTCCATTGCGGTCAGCAGTGACATAAAGGGAATGTTTCACCAGGTGAGGTTGCTTCCTGAGGACCGGCCCCTGCTGCGCTTTCTCTGGCGCAACCTACAGAGAGACTCCCAGCCTAGCATATATGAGCGGCAGGTCCTTCCCTTTGGGACTACCTGTTCACCATGTTGTGCTATATACGCTCTACAGAAGCATGTGCATGACCACACCAACCCAGGGGATGCAGTCCGTGAGTCCGTCGACAACCACTTCTATGTGGATAACTGGCTACAGAGTTTCCCTTCTCCAGATATGGCCAAAGACGTCACAGACAAGCTGAGGGGACTGTTAATGGAAGCGGGCTTCGAACTGCGACAGTGGGCCAGCAGCACACCAGATGTCATCAGCCACCTGCCCAAGGAGATCAGGGCAGACAGTCATGAGCAGTTGCTGAATCACACCGACATGGACCCACAAGAACCCGCCCTGGGGCTGCGCTGGTTATGCCACTCGGACACGCTGTGCTATAAGTCACGCTTGCTGGAGAGCTTCCCTCCCACCATGAGGAACATTTATAGAGTATTGGCCAGCCAATATGACCCCATAGGGTTCCTCACGCCATACACTACGAGGGCTAAAGTGCTTGTTCAACAGTTATGGGACAAGAAGCGGGAGTGGGACGACCCCCTGCTGCCTGGTGAGTTGCTCACGGCATGGCAAGACTGGGAGAACGAGTTACAGTACTTGGACAACATCAGACTGCCTCGCTGCTATGTGAGCTCAGCCATGGACCGTTCAGCCAGTAAGCAAGAAGTCCACATCTTCTGCGACGCATCTCAACGTGCGTATGGTAGTGTGGGATATCTTCGCACAGAAGATGCAGAGGGGCATGTAGAAGTGGCATTCCTGACAGCCCGTTCCAGAGTGGCCCCAAAGCGCCAGCTTTCCATGCCACGGTTGGAGCTGTGCGCTGCATTCACTGGTGTTAGGGAATTTTCCATCATTAATATGCACTGGGTCAAACTAGGCTTTGCGGTCATAAGCAAGGCCTCACCAAATGATAGGGTTTAGACACTGTCTCTGTGTGTCTGCTCCTTTTGGGGAAAACAGGAGCCATTTCTGATAGGGTTGCTATAGCAGCCGAGGTCAGATATGTGTTTGACTGTTTTCCCTGAATGGGGTTCGAGGCAGCTGCAGTCAAGAGTTTTGATATAGTGTTGAATGTAGGACAAAGGTCCTGAGTGTTGTCTAAGCAATGTTTTGTCTATAGACCAGTACACTAAATTCTGTATATTGTAGATGTGTTGGATCTGTCCATATTTGGGCATGACTCAACCTTGGGCATTATCTGTGTGGTTTAAAGTCTATCCCGGAGGAGAGAAGCTTCAGAATATGAAGGAAGCGTCAGTAGCATGTAATGTGTACTGATCATTCGCTCATTACTCCTTGGCCAAGAAAATAAACCTTTTTCAATACAAGACATCCTGGACTCCTGTCTACTCCCTCCATTGTTATATGGGCTGCATAATTAAAATCTCTATCAAACTGGCGTCACGAGAACAGGATCTCAACATAACAACGACTGGGTAAGTGCAAATTTTATGAATTTATGCCTTACCATGTCGTTGTTTGACGAGATCAAAATAAAAGAACCTTTTTGATTTCAATTTTGCAAACTGACAAAAGTAAGAAAGCCCATCAATTGGCACTGATCACAGACGAAATATCCATTTGACTAAAACATGGATACTGTATCAGAATCAGTGTGATTGACAACGATTGGTTGTAATAGCAGAGTGTGTGGTGTTGGAGGGTCAGGAGGGGTGGGAGTTTTCAACCCCTCGTAGGGCCACATAGTGGCTGTTTTTGGTTTCTGGGCCAGCTTCGGGCTGAGCTCGACACAGAGGGACCCGCATGAGATTTAAGCTGTAAGAAAAGACGTTTTCGGGGATAGTAATTGGCTCTACCTCGCTTAAATCAAGATTGCGGACTATCTGCTCTGTGTCCTTTGGGAAACATGGCTCGGTTTGAGCCTTGGCGCCGGTAATTTTGTGTATACACGTATATTCTAAGCTTCAAACCAACACTGCTGCTATTGTAAAAGAGGAGTTGGAGTCCTAGATGCTGTTGAAATCGTATGTTTTATCTGATGTTGTAAAGTGATAAAAATGGGCAATGATACGTCCAGCGCAGGTGGTAGTTTGGAGTCTAAAACCATACAAATTGATTCAACAAAATTTAGAAGACAGAGAGACTGTCAAACAGTAAGAAACACCAGTGAAAATGTGGAACAGACAAATACATCACCCAGAATGACTAGACAGAGACAACAGGCTGACACAGGGTCAGGTTTCCTTAATGCTCCTAAAATAATGATTGGGGAGACAGCTGTTTACAAACCATGGACACCTGCTGAAATTTTGGATTTAGCCAGAAAGTCTCCAAATCCAATAACACAGGCTGAGAAGTACTGGCTGTGGTTGTCTCAAACATGTAAGGTGTATAACGGTCTGATACCTGATGTCCAAATGTTGCTTGAATTTACATATGGCACTCATTGGCCTCTGTGTAAGGATGAATTTGTTTTCCCTGATGCAACGGAGGATGGCCAGTGGCCGCAAGTCAGACCTATGAGTGTTTGGATGAACAATGAAGCTAAAACAGCAATAACAAAATGTGCTAAAACGCAGTGTGATTTCTCAGAAGTGGTTGACTGTGTTCAAGGTCTTAATGAGGATGTGCCTGAATTTCTTCAGCGATTTATGCAAGTGTGGGATAATAATGCTGGAATGAAACGAGAGGAGAATGCTCTCTTTGCCATTCACATTTTGCTGCAAAATATGAAACCGCAAATTTCCACAGCATACAAACTGTCAGCCCCAGATTGGCAAAGAATAGGTTGGAAAACAACAAAAGGCAAGCTGATGGATATGTACAGGAGTGGTATTTTCACTACTGAAAAATCCACTTCTAGGTCTAAACAGATGGTGCAACAGGCACCGTATCAGAGTGGAGAGCAGCCCACACACAGAAAGTACAACAAAAAGAAATCAAATTGTCGCAGATGTGGAAGAAAGGGACACTGGGCCAAAGAGTGTCAAAGTAATCCCATAAATCCAAACCAGCTTCGCCTCACATACGAACCCCAACAGGCGCCCCAATATTCTCAACAGCCGAACCCTTACTCTCCTCCTCCCCATCCTCCTCCTCCTAACACACACACACCTCAGCCGCCTGCGCACACATCGCAGACATATTACAATCAAGCATAGGGAGGCCATGGAGAGATAGGATCAGAACAACCAATTCACATTCAAGCTGCAACTATTCAAATTTCCAAAAATCCCTCTGAGGATCCAATGATGTCAGTTCAAGTTAATGGAAATAATGTTGATATTTTGGTGGACAGTGGAGCAACTATCTCCACAGTAAAATCTTCTGAGCATGTGTGCACTCCGACCTCTAGATTTATCACAACAGTCGGAGTCTCTGGCATTCCTAATAAAGAGCCATTATCACATCAAGCTGAGATAAGCGTAGAAGGCACAAATGTACAGCACTCTTTTCTGATATCTGAAAAGAGCCCAATTAACCTCATGGGGCGAGATTTGCTTTGTAAGCTCCATGCAACAATTCACTGCACCCCTGAAGGGCTGTTTTTAACTCTACCTGATCACAGAGCAGCCCAAGCATTTCAGTTTTTGCAATCCACTGTTGATTGTTTGTACTGTTGGACATTGCCAAATTTTAACATGTCTTCTATGTTCACAGTGCCCAACATTCAGAAAATTGCCACAACATCACCAGCATGTGCATCATTGATGTCTGCCATGAGGCCTCTCCTGACGTGTCATTGCACGGCAGCCTTTAACCCTTTGGAACAGTATAAGGTATTGGCTAATGATTTCCTAAACAAACAAGAGGGGTTGGAGAGTGAGCAATGTTTGTTTGTTGGTCCGCAGGGGTGCGCTATTCCAATCCGACTGTCTGACACACAACATACACTGTTTGATGTTAAAGATTCATTTCCACACATCACTGTGGCTGTTGCACCCGGAAAAGAGGCGAAACATCTTGGTAAAATGGTGGCTCGATGCCAAGCACTGAGAGGAGCTGTAACAGCCTCTCAAAACCAAACAATAATAAACTTGGGCGAGGAACTGTATTTGTTATCATTAAGTGAGAACACTCAGTTACCAGATAGCACATTTGTTTTGTTTCAGCCACCTCATCCTGCAGAATATGGGGCTCCATCAGAGTTATCAGAGGTTCCCTCATATTTATGGGCAAAACATAAAAATCATGTAGGTTTTGTGAATTCGGCTCCACCTCATAAAGTCACACTCAAACCAAATGTCACATTGCCAGCTATCAGACAGTACAACTTGCCTCACAGGGCCATTACTGGAATTGAAACAGTTATTCAATCTCTATTGGATCAAAATGTACTGGTGCAAACTTCCAGTCCATGCAATACACCCATTTTGCCCATCCCAAAACCAAATCGTCCAGATGAATGGAGATTTGTGCAAGATTTGCAGGCTATTAATAATATTGTCGTGCCCACAGCTCCCATTGTGCCAGACACTAATTCGATTTTAGCCTCGTTACCATCCAATTCAACACACTACACAGTCATTGATCTATGTTCAGCTTTTTTCTCTATACCATTGCATCCAGATAGCCAGTATCTGTTTGCATTCACGTTCAAAGGCAAACAGTATACATGGCGGCGTTTGCCACAGGGTTATGTTGAGAGTCCAACAGTGTACGCAGCAGCGGTAAAAAGAGACCTTGATGACCTCCACTTCCCAGGGGGTTCAACACTTCTGCAGTACGCAGATGATCTTTTGATAGCCTCTCCATCCGAGGAAGCTTGTCGAACTGATTCAGTCTTGCTCCTGCAGAGGTTAGCTGAGTGTGGACATAGAGCATCACTGCCCAAACTGCAATTTTGCCGATCTGAGGTCACATATTTGGGTCACCTCCTGAAGGATGGACAGCGCCTCCTATCACCAGAAAGGGTGAAACTGCTGGTCAACATGCCTCCCCCCAGAACTAAGAAGGGCATGCTTTCATTCTTAGGGATGGCGAACTATTGCAGACACTGGATTTATGAGTATGCGGCTATGGACTCTGTATTGCGAGCAGCCACACTGCAGTCAGCTCCCACTGCAGTTCAATGGACTGATGACATGCAAAAAGCTTTTCAGAACTTAAAGCATGCTCTCACCATGGCTCCAGCATTAGGATTGCCGGACTATCATCAGCCGTTCCATCTACACGTACATGAGAGAGAAGGCTTTGCTACAGGCATTCTAGTACAAAAACATGGGTCTCACTACCGTCCTGTTGCGTACTATTCGTCTCGACTGACCCCTGTAGTCCTTGGTATGCCGGGTTGCCTGAGAGCGGTGGCTGCAGTTGCTATTCTGCTTGATAAATCCGCTCCCATTGTACTGGCTCATGACTGTGTCGTGCACGTTCCGCATGCAGTATTACACATTTTAAACACGTCAGCTACTCAACACATGACAGCAGCTAGACGTTCAGGTTATGAGGCAACCATCCTTTCCAGCCCACACATAACTTTAAAGCGCTCACCCCCCTTAAATCCAGCCACTCTCCTTCCACTGATTGACACAACTGAAATTGAGCATGATTGCATTGCTACTATTGATATGTGTACATCACCAAGGCCAGACCTATTGCAGACACCAATACCTAACTCTGAGATGATTCTTTACACTGATGGGTCAGCTAGCAGACCATCTGACAATGTTCACCTAGCGGGCTATGCAGTAGTAAATGATTGGGAGGTTTTAGAAGCACGAGCTCTGCCTCCTGGCACTTCAGCGCAGGCAGCAGAACTATATGCCCTCACTAGGGCCTGTATTATCGCTTCTGGTAAAACTGCCACCATCTACACTGATTCACGATATGCTTTTGGTGTAGCTCATGATTTCGGTCAATTATGGAAAATGAGAGGGTTTGTGTCATCGTCTGGCAGGCCATTACAACATCATGCGTTGGTAAATGACCTGCTAGACGCCATTATGCGCCCGTTCCAGCTTGCAATTGTGAAATGTGCTGCTCACAGTCAGGAAAATGATCCTGTTTCACGAGGAAATGCAATGGCTGATTTCGCAGCCAAACAAGCAGCAACTTCCTCTTCCTCCATGGTACGTCAGTGTGCCTCCACACAGCCTGTCCATCCATTTTCGCTACCCTCCGTTAATGATGTCGTGATGTTGCAAAATCACGCTGATGATAAGGAGCGTAGTCTTTGGTTGAGAAAAGGTTGTACAGTTGATGCGGAGTCTAGCTTGTGGCTCCACCCTGATGGTCGACCAGTTTGTCCTCGAGCTCTCCTACATGTTCTGGCACGTGTTACACACGGACCAGCACATGTCGGAAGAGGGGTGATCAATGATGTTATTCGCTCACAATGGTTTGCACCGGGTATCACACAGGTCTCACAAACTCTTGTTGAAAGTTGCTTGATATGCCAACAGACCAGAAAACAGAACAGCACTGTGCGACATGACCATTTAGAACCCCCATCAGGTCCATTTGTAAATATGCAAATAGATTTTGCACATATGCCCAGTTGTCAAGGCTACAAGTATTTGTTAGTCATAACTGATCGATTTTCAAAGTGGGTTGAATGCTTCCCAACCAGGAAAGAAGATGCCAGAACTGTTGTGAAGTGTCTTCTAAGGGAAGTAATCCCAAGATTCGGGGTGCCACAGGGAATAGATAGTGACAGAGGTCCAGCTTTTGTATCACACATCACAAAGGGACTGTCAGCTATTTTAGGATTCAAGTGGCAGTTACATGTTCCTTATCACCCACAAAGTTCAGGACAAGTTGAAAGGATGAATGCAACTATCAAAGAAAGACTGACTAAAACGGTAATGGCGACGGGTCTGAAATGGCCTGACGCCCTACCTCTGGTGTTGTATTCAATTCGAAGTGCACCAAACGCAACCACAGGACTTAGTCCTCATGAAGTGTTGATGGGGAGGCCAATGTCCACAGGGACAAGCCCCCCTTTAACTCCAAACAAAACTACCTTGCTCTGGACGGATGAGTTCATGACTGATTATGTGAAAAAACTAACTGAGATTTTGAGAAAATATCATTTGCAGGTATCCGAAAGGCTCCCCAAACCATCAGAGGAACCAATTCATCCTTTTAAGGAGGGTGACTATGTACTAATCAAATCTCTGGAAAAAGTGTCTTTGTCTCCTAGGTGGAAAGGACCGTACCAGGTGCTGCTGACAACCAGGACAGCATTAAAGGTTGAAGGAAAGGCAGAATGGATTCATGCCACAAGGTGCAGACTTGCCCCCCCAGCTGCCGGAGAGGATGTGCAGGTCAATTGCAGGTAATCAGACGATTACTCATATTTTCACTCCTGCTAGGTGAACTGGGCCAAGTTACAGGTCTGAAAGTTTCAGGAGATGGAGAGCAGGGAGGCTTCTCTGCTCATGATACAGTCGTAGTTACAGAGTCCTCAAAGAGGGGGTGCCCTCTGCGGGAGAGCCCTGGAGAAACAAACCAGGTAATAGACTCTGATTGCAAGGACGGAGTAATTCATTTTTTGAAGAAAAATGGCACATGAAACTGCATTAGGTATAAAGGAATTACATGTTAACCATGGGTTTAATTTTGGAGATTTTTCAGGTATCTTCGGACCATGGGGGTCCAACCTGATCAAGCTTTTGACTACACTGCTGGTCATCATTCTCCTCCTCATCCTCCTCTGTGCCTGTATGAGTTGGCTGATTAAGCTGATGGTGAAGAAGACCACTAAATCCGTCACTCAAGCACCCCAGGTGTGTACAACTGTTGACACAAATGTTAACAATAATGTGACAATGAGATATTATGATTATCGAGGCTTTGAGGAGTGGATACAGCGTCTTGGGCTGGATGACCTCTCCCTGGAGGATGATGACGAGGAGGAGGAGACCTCAGGTCTGTAAGCAAAAGTATTTAGTTTAATGAATCAGATAGTGGGAGGCGTGATGTGTCTGAGTGTTAAACTGAGGCAGATGCGTATCACCTGCTGTCTGCGGATGAAACTCAGAGGCTTCTGTGTGTTCATGTACTCCTTGTTTTATTTTCCTTTCAGGGTTTCATTGTTTTAACGATTCCAGATTTTATTGTGTGTTCCAAATTTCAAAATAACTATTAATCACTTTAATCATTTTTGTTTAATGAAGTACAGTTAAACATTTCTCTAGTTTGAATAAGCAGAATCATTTCTTTGTGTAGTTTATAGAGAATGTTGTATGTGATTTTGATTTCATAAATGTGTATTTGAATGCAATAAAAAAAGAAAAAAACAACTGCAACTGATGAAGAGGATGAAACGGATGTTGGATTCAAGGCCACCATGCTTCGAAAGTGCTAGTAACCTCTCCATGGTGGTGACCCTCGACTGTACGTTAAGTACATGGGTTGAAGACTCGTCAGTGCATAAATCAAATGTGTGACAATGATTAAAATTGTTAATGTGATTTAACTTTTCCTTTTCAGGGATGAAATGAGTATTTTGCTGTATTGCTGTAATCACATGTGTATGTATGTACCACCTTTCAAAGTGTAAGGTTTCCTAATAGGATAAGATAAGGTAAACCATAGGTCTTGTTACCTCCATACCATCGAGGCGTGGCCTTAAGTGCTTTGCTAGTCTAGGAGTAGTTAGCACAGGGTTCTTGTTTGCTTTTTCAGGATCTTTAGGGAAATATAGCTTCTGTGAGATAGGTGCATATGACTCATGACGTCTGTCCTGAGCTCCTTTTAATACTTCAGTATTATAGGGGTTCTTCATTCCTTTGAGGGTGAGCTTCACAACTGCCCTTGTTGGCCGGAAGGCAGAACTCATGTGTCATGTGACAGAATAGGCATGTGGTACATAAGAGGGGAATTGTTATGATTTGCATGAAATGTTTTTCAATGATTTTCATGAAATGTTTTAAATTCATTTTATTTTTCCCTAGGGACATTAATTGTAATGGAATGATGTTACTGTGTGAGTTTATGTTTTCAATACTATTTGATTGTCTTATGTGACTTTTGTGGATTTGTACGGTAGATGCTGCTTCTGTTCTGAGGTACTCCGTGGGTAGTCTTGCCACTGTAATGTCTAGAGTATGGGTAGTCAGTATTGATCTCCTGATCAATAAGAGGGGATTGTTAGGGAATTTTCCATCATTAATATGCACTGGGTCAAACTAGGCTTTGCGGTCATAAGCAAGGCCTCACCAAATGATAGGGTTTAGACACTGTCTCTGTGTGTCTGCTCCTTTTGGGGAAAACAGGAGCCATTTCTGATAGGGTTGCTATAGCAGCCGAGGTCAGATATGTGTTTGACTGTTTTCCCTGAATGGGGTTCGAGGCAGCTGCAGTCAAGAGTTTTGATATAGTGTTGAATGTAGGACAAAGGTCCTGAGTGTTGTCTAAGCAATGTTTTGTCTATAGACCAGTACACTAAATTCTGTATATTGTAGATGTGTTGGATCTGTCCATATTTGGGCATGACTCAACCTTGGGCATTATCTGTGTGGTTTAAAGTCTATCCCGGAGGAGAGAAGCTTCAGAATATGAAGGAAGCGTCAGTAGCATGTAATGTGTACTGATCATTCGCTCATTACTCCTTGGCCAAGAAAATAAACCTTTTTCAATACAAGACATCCTGGACTCCTGTCTACTCCCTCCATTGTTATATGGGCTGCATAATTAAAATCTCTATCAACTGGCGCTCAGCTTGCAAACCTGTTAACCAGAGAGCTCACCCTGCAGATATCCAGAGTGGTCATGTGGACAGATTCCACAACAGTTCTTGCATGGATCCAGTCGGACTCCTGCCGCTATAAGGTGTTTGCAGGAACCCGCATAGCGGAAATTCAGGAGTTAACTGATAGCCAGGCCTGGCGCTACGTGGAGACGTCAGAGAACCCCGCGGATGACCTCACACGAGGGAAATCACTGCAAGATCTCACTGGTGAGGATCGTTGGACCAGTGGACCCCCGTTCCTGTGGCTGCCACCCAACCAGTGGCCAGTGCACCCAATCACGACCAGTGAAGACATTACGGAGGAGCTACGAAAGCCTACAATGTGCTTGGTTGCTACGGTAATAGGCACCGACCATTCCTTGCCTGATGCCCAGCAGTTTAGTACCTACAGTGAACTGGTGAAGGCAACTGCAAAGTACCTTCACGAAGCGGCTCCTGACGCTAGTGAGACTCCTACAGCAGAGGAGTTTAAGGAGGCGGAACTCAGCATTCTACGGTCCGCTCAACGAGACAGCTTCCCTGAAGAAATCCAGTGCTTGGCAGCTGGAAAACAAGTCCCTTCCTCCAGCCGCTTAAACACGCTAGCTCCAGAATATGATGCATCTTTCCAGCTGATACGAGTAGGCGGTCGATTACGGCGCTGTCAAAATTTGGAGGATGATGTGATCCACCCTGTACTCCTTGACCCGAGACATGCTGTAACCAGAATGCTCATCCGACAGGTCGATCATGATCTGAAACATCCTGGTGCAGAGCGGCTCTTCGCGGAGCTGAGGAGGAAGTTCTGGATTCTCCGTGGCCATGAGGCTATAAGAAGAGAGCAGCGCTCATGTCCCGAGTGTCAGAGGTGGAGAGCCCAACCTGTCAACCCCAAGATGGCAGACTTGCCCCCTGCACGGCTCAGGCTACATCAACCAGCCTTCTTCTCAACTGGGATTGACTGTTTCGGTCCGGTGCAGGTTAAAGTTGGCCGTCGGAATGAGAAACGCTGGGGCTTGCTCTTTAAATGCCTCACAACGAGAGCAGTCCATATTGAAGTGCTTTCCAGCATCAACACTGACTCTTTCCTGATGGCCTTGAGGAGGTTCATATCACGTCGTGGGAAACCGTCGGAGTTGCACTCGGACCAGGGCACCAATTTCCGGGGTGGAAATAGAGAACTACAGGAAGCTTTCCAAGCCCTTCATCCTTCTCTCCAAACCCAGCTGGCAGAGTACCAGATCAAGTTCTGCTTCAACCCGCCTAGTGCGCCTCACTTTGGCGGTTCCTGGGAGCGGGAAATTAGGTTGATTAAAGCTGCCCTGACTGCTACCCTGGGCTCCCAAGTTGTCAGCGGAGAAGTGCTGACCACCGTCCTGATAGAGATTGAGGGCATTCTCAACTCCAAGCCCCTCGGCTACGTATCATCCGACGTAGCAGACCCAGACCTCACCCCCAATTTGTTGTTGATGGGGCGGCCAGACCCCTAACCCTAACCCTTACCTCAGGCAGTGTACCACGACTCAGAGCTGCTCAGTCGTCGCCAATGGAGGGCATGTCAGGTGTTGTCTGATCGCTTCTGGGCACGGTTCCTGCGCCACTATCTGCCCATGCTACAAACCCGGTCCAAGTGGCAGGCAGACACACCCCCTCTTCAGTTGGACACTGTCGTGATGATTGTCGACCCTCAACTGCCCAGAGCATTGTGGCCTGTGGGGAAAATCAGCAAAGTGTTCCCTGGTGCCGATGGTTTGGTTCGTACAGCGGAGAACAAAGTCAGGGACCGCACATATGTTCGACCGGTGAGCCGTCTCATCAGACTCCCTGCTGTACCGGAAGAGGATGAGCAGTGATGGACTGAGGACTGCAAATTTGCTGGGGGCTGCTGTTCTGAAGACTGTATGACAGAGCAGGTGATGAACACTGCCTGACCACTAGGGGCGCTGCCGCGCCCGGTAAAGCAGTGTGCTGCTGGATTTTGAGAGAGAGAGAAGTGGAGACAGTCGGGAGCAGTGTTATTTTGTACATAAAGTGGACAAAGTTGTTGCTCTGAATTAGTTGGTTGTTATTTGATGTGCGTCCAGAGAAATGTGAGTTGAGTTATGTTTGATTACCAAATGCATTCAATTGTTGTGCTGCTACCTGTTACCGGTTAGATTCAAGTTTATATCTGGTGCTAATGAGCGTGTCTTGGTAATGATTAAGGGTGCTAATTATCAACAGTAATGACACGAACGGTCATTTATTTTATATTATACCGTCTCTTTTCTTTCTCACTTATCTTTATGTGATATACACATAATTCTGGTGATTGTGTATGTTAGATTTAATTTGCTTGAGGAACCAATTGAGATGCTAAAGATAATTATTATTATTATTATTATTGTGTATTTTGTTATTAATGGTTATTATTATTTCTGCTTATTTCAGAACCACACACACACATACACACCTGAACAACCATCTTTGTAAGGGTGACTTTCAGTTGAATTAAAGCGCCATAACCTGATCAACTGTCTCATCCTTGTCTTGGGGGAACCTTGTGAGCTGCGTTCTGACCGACGCACATTTTGCGATTGCGATACAGAGAAGCCAGTCATCTTTCTATGAGACTCTTTATTACAGCACGTCTTCTGAACACAATCAGCTGAAGGAGAGTAAGACCGCTCTATTCCTACATGACACTTTAGGCTCCAATGACAAATTAAAAGGGAATCTGTTCAGTATATGATTTATGAGGAATTCAAAGAAAAGTAAAAAGTGTGACTAACCACCCCCTTCTCCCCTATTCCTGCTTCTTGAGCTGGAGAACATACTCTTAAATGTAGAGAGGGTGTCTGCCCCCCGGACCAAATCTGGAAGATGGTTCCACAGGAGAGGAGCCTGATAGCTGAAGACTCTGCCTCCCATTCTACTTTTAGAGATACTAGGAACCACAAGTAGACCTGCATGCTGGGAGCGCAGTGTTCTAGTAGGTACATAAGGTACTATAAGCTCTTTAAGATATGATGGAGCCTGACCATTGAGCGCTTTGAAGGTGAGGAGAAGGATTTTGAATTCTATTCTGAATTTTACGGGAAGTCAATGCAGTGAAGCCAAGATGGGAGTAATATGATCTCTCTTTCTAGTTTTTGTCAGAACACAAGCAGCTGCATTCTGGACCAGCTGGAGAGTCTTTAGAGACTTGTTAGGACAGCCTGATAATAATGAATTACAGTAGTCCAGCCTAGAAGTAACAAATGCATGGACTAGTTTTGCAATATTACGTAGATGAAAGAAGGCAGTCATTGAAATTTGTTTTATGTGGTAATTAAAGGACAGATCCTGATCAAATATAACTCCTAGGTTCCTTACAGTGGTGCTGGAGGCCAGAATAATGCCATCCAGAGTAGTTATGTCATTTGATAATGAATTTCTAAGGTGTTTAGAGCCAAGCACAATAACTTCAGTTTTTTTCTGAGTTTAATAACAGGAAGTTGCAGGTCATCCAGGCCTTTATGTCCTTAATGCATGTCTGTAGTTTAGTTAATTGGTTAATTTCATTTGGCTTTATTGATAGATATAATTGAGTATCATCTGCATAGCAATTAACATTTATAAAGTGATTCCGGAAAATGTTTCCTAAAGGAAACATATATAAGGAGAATAGTATTGGTCCAAGCACTGAGCCTTGAGGAACACCATGTCTAACTTTTGTTTGCATGGAGGATTTATCATTCTATCAGATAAATATGATTTAAACCATTTTAATGCTGTTCCTTTAATACCAATCAAATGTTCAAGTCTCTGCAACAGGACTTGATGATCAATAGTGTCAAAGGCAGCACTAAGATCAAACAGAACAAGGACAGAGAGAAGTCCATGAGGTTAAAAGGTCATTTGTAACTTTTACTAGTGCAGTCTCTGTGCTATGATGAGCTCTAAATCCAGACTGAAAATTCTCAAATAAACTGTTACTATGTAGAAAGTTACACAGCTGATTAGCAACTGTTTTCTCAAGGATCTTGGAGAGAAAGGGAAGGTTCGATATCGGCCTATAGTTGGTTAGAACCTCTGAATCAAGGGTAGGCTTTTTAAGAAGTGGTTTAATTACAGCTACCTTAAAGGACTGTAGTACACAACCTGTCACCAAAGACAGATTAATCATATCTAATAAGGAAGTGTTAACTGAGGGGAATACTTCCTTACGCAGCCTAGTTGGAATCGGGTCTAAGAAACAAGTTGATGGTTTGGATGAAGTAATCATTGATCATTGGATATTTTCTGGTAGTAGCTTTAGTCAATCACACTGCCATCTTTAACAGTCAGACTCCCCCTGATGTCCATAAGATGCTTCTACTTCCTGGCTGGCTCCAAAATAGTTAAGTGATAGCAGTTTTCAATGAGTACAGAGAAAGTTTTGCCTCAGCTGATGAATGTGCACACAGTCTTCCAGTGTCAAATGCTGCACATACATTATTTTACACAGTGATGCTCAAACATCCAATTGTAGGACTAAATGAATGTAGGTGGAGTTTAAGTTTTCACTTTGCCAGTTAGCTGAGTTAGCCGCCGAACTAGCTGCCGAGTTAGCAGTAGAAAGCTCTCAGACGTAGCGTCCATGTTTTGGGTAGAGGTGGTGACTTTGATTGACAGGTGACACTTGGTAGGGGGCGGGGTTTCTGCTCACATACTTGCGTCCTTCATGTTAGCATGGATGTTAACCAATACATCCACCAGGGGGCAGCCCAGAGTCAAAAGTTTATGACAACAAACAACAAACTCAAAAACAAACATGGCGACTGTGGAGGAGACATCTTGCATAAAAGACAAAAACAATGTGTTGTTGTATGTTTAAAGTTTTAACCAACTCGCACAACCTTTGCTCAAAAAGTTTGAGTAGTTCTGCCATTGTTATTTCTTCTTCATGTCTCACTAGAGCTACGTATCAAGTAGTGACAGCAACACTGCTCCCCCATGGTTTTCCAGTGGTACTGCTCCGTTTGGTCCGTATCCGCAAGCTTTATGGAAACGTGCAGAAATACGGACGAAAAGAACGTGGAGCACGGACAGAAGGCTCTTTCCGTATCTGTATCCGTATTTAACGTTGAGCATAAATGGGCCTTTAGGGGTCTATGAGCCTTAGAGGGTTACATCATATAGAAGTGAATCCAGCTTGTTACTTGGTGGTGTGAAGAGCTTGGTGCCTGATTAGGTTGCTAAGAAAGGAAAAGTTCTTGCCACACTTGGAACAGTGAAACCTCTTCTCCCCAGTATGGACACTCTGGTGGACCTTCAGGTTGGTGGAGGTGGAGAACTGCTTGCCACATTGGGGGCAGGGGAACGGTCTCTCCCCTGTGTGAACCATCTGGTGGCGCTTAAGGCTGCAGAACTGGCCGAAGCTCTTCCCACACTGGACACACTGGTACGGCTTCTCCCCTGTGTGTACGCGCTCATGGATGCGTAGCTGGCATTGATGAGCATAGCGGCGTGAGCAGAAGGTGCAAGCATAAGGGAGGCAGGGCTGCTGCTGCACTGAGTCACACTCTCCATTCTGACTGCAAGTTGGTTGATAAAGCTGGTTTTGATTAGAGAAGGTTTCCGTTTGCTGAACTCCACACCAAGAATTTTTTGAATGCGTTTGTTGTTGGGAGTCCACTGTCCCCGTGGTAACAGGGGGGTTGTTAAAGATAGAGACGTGATTACTGTAGGCTCTGTTACCTTCAAACATCACCTCAGTGTGTGGCTCCTTGATCTGAATACATAGCAGTGGTTGACACGTTGACCTCTCACTGGCATTGTTCTGATCTTCTTCAGCTCCATCATGGCCGCCTCGTACAAGTGCCATCGCAACACTGCAGCTGTCCTCCACTTCACGTGGAAGTGAGGTGCTGAGAATTTCTTGGAACATAGATGCAGAACTTGTCTGACCAGTTTTGGAAACAGTAGTGACACTGGAGGTGGGGTTTGCTCTTACTCGGCTCAATGATGACCTTCTTGATATGGTTTGTGGTAACAACATGGAACAAGATGGCTGCTCCATAGCTTCAGTCTCACTGCTCTCCTGCCACTCCAGCAGCATTTGAGAAGGACTATGTTTCTCTGCAGTGCTACCTGATGAGATGACAGCAAAGGAAAAAAATTAAGGAACATACAAGCTGTGTGTGTCATCAGCAGTTTATGTTGAGAACTGTGAGAAAATACTGGAAGGCATAATAATAATGATAATAATAATACCTTTAATTTGAGAAGAGAGATCAGAATGATGATCAAATACTAGTAATAATAGAAAAGCAGAGTCACACATGATGACACCAACACAGATCTAAAAAAGCTACAGGTGAAATACCTGAGCTGGTTATGTTAGGCACAGTTAAAGGCGCTTGGTTAGTGTGTGCCACATAATTGCAGCATCCCTGGTTTGAATCCGAAATGGGATCTTTACTACAGGTCATTCCCCTTGCTCTCTCCGTTTCCAGTTGGCATCTATAACACTGCTGTTCTTACAAATAAAGGCAAAAATGCCCCAAGATAAATGTTTAAAAAAGGAGTTCTGTAATATACAATATTAATACCTTATAAAAAATCATCAGGATTTTAAAATCAATTCTGCAGCTACCAGGCAGCCACTTTAGGGAGGACAGAATGGGAGAAATGCGCTCCCTCTTTTTTTAATCATTTTGGATACCAAAGTTACAATAATCAAGGTGGGATGATATGAAGGCACAGATGACTTTCTCCAGGTCACAATTTCAAAGAATTGATCTGAGTTTAGAGATGATGTGTAGCTTGTCGAATTTCAATCCTGAATCTAATATGACTCCAGGATTCTCCAAGTCATACATACATAGACTAGATAGGGAATATTGTTTGGCACTTATGTTAACACAACATATATATGTTAAAACATATATATATATATCTATATATATATATATATATATATATATATATATATATATATATATATATATAGATATATATAGATATTATATGTGTGTATATATATATTTTATTTTTGTCCACTTTATTTTAAAAAGTAGAATATCTTATCATTCTATAGTTTTATCTTCTCATTTTTATTTGTTTATTTCTTTTGGCTTTTGGTCTCTTTCTTAACCTAATTGTAGTCCAGCTTTTATTAAATATCTTCTATTTGACCTTTCTTTTGTCCTTTAATCTATTCTAACCTAATGTTTTACTATTTTACTTTTATTATTAATTTCCACTTATTTAATTTACATTTTTGATCATTTTCATTTTTTTTCTCTTGCATGCATTGATCTCCAGTATTGTCTTTAAATTGTTCTTTGTTTTATTCCTTTTTTAAAATGATCATTATTGTTGTTATTTTTCTTTTTAATTGTCATTTGTTCTGTCTTATTATCAGCTTGTCAATCAAATAACTGTAAAGCACAAAGATTGATACACTGTAGTAAAGATAAAAGCACTTTCACAGCCATTTAATGTATGAAGTGTTTGACAGGAAAACAAATGGATACCTTGCACTTCATCCATCTTTTCCTCCTTGCTCTGAGGGCTGCTGGTGTTCAGACATCCTTGGCCCTGGAAAGAGGAGGGAGGTGTTTAGGAAGTTATGAGATGAGTCCTCCAGTCAACAGATAACAGAGAACAGCAGTACAGTAGTATTGTTTATTGAGTTATTAGGCTGCTGTTTATGCAGTTTATTGCTAAATATGAGATAGGATGCAACATGCTCATAATTAAATAAATGAGAAATGTCAATAATTTAGCTGAATAAATCACAGATGGAGCCTTCTAATAATATTACAAAAATCAAACAGTAAACCTTTGAAAATATGGTTTATTGGCATATTTACAATTGGTATGGATCCATGAGAACATACTTATGTGTGAATGAATCTCTGTTATTCAAAATCATTTTAAATTAGAAGTTCATGACAAAGAATCCAAACACCTGATTCCATTCTTCCCAGTGGATCGCTCCATTACTAAATACACACTAAAACTGAATTAGTGCTGCCATGGTAACCAATCTGTCATGTAAGGAGCAGTGAAGCATGCTGGATCTGAGCTGGGACAAATGCTAATGACAGGCTATCTTTATCTGCCTGTCTGGACTTCACACTGTACTGAAGTGATGGGTGATTCTACTCAATATGAAATATAATCATGTTTCTTGGTGTAGATGCTCTTCTAGAGGTGCAACAGTTAAACTACAACACTAGTCTAACACTTTAGTTAGCTAAAAAGAAATATGCATGAATGTAATAAAAGTGTTTTTTGCTTTATTATGTGGTCTGTACTGTTCACTTCTGTTTAGCAGCTGGTGAATCAAGCTGCTTCTGATGTAATTATTGATGGCAATTAGTTTCAAATTATTTTGTATCATTAAATCATTTTTTTGTTTTCTACCTTGTATCATTTAAATTCAATTAAATAGTTAATAATATATCATATTTTTTAATTTAGTTCTTCTTTTAGCTTAGTTTGGTTTGCAAAACTGCCCTACTACTACATAGCAGCAGGCTCTGTCTCTGCCTGTTTACTGGTGTTTGCTTCATTATCCTGTAATCTCATCAACCCTCAACTTTAAACACCCTGAACATCTATTCTCACTATCACTATAAGTAATTATGTACACAAACATTTCATGCTTCATCACAAACACATACTGTATATGATGAGAAGACTCTGAGATGATATTACTCATCATATACAGTAAATAGTAGTTTACCACTGAATGGAGTTACATTTCAAAGAAAGATGCATTTTGGGGTCTTTGTTTTTGTTCTTGCTTTTCTCAGCACTAGTCAGATCTTAGCTGGTTATTGAGTTGATTTTTCTGACTTAAACCTTCACTATTGTGTATTTTATCATGATTGTTTAATAATATATATCTAAACAATCTGACAGCAAATTATCTGATGTTTATTAGATTGAAGTTTGGGGCTATGGATCAATCATTTTCATTATTATTATAAATCTACTTTCAATTTTCTCGATTGATTAGTTGTTGGTTAATAACATTTCATGAAATAATGAAAAATGTCCATTAGTTTCAGTTTTTCACAGAGACCATGGTGAGGTCTTCAAACTTTGTGCACATTTGTTTTCCAAAACTCAAGCATATCATATTTACTATCATAAAAGACAGGCAAATATTATTTAAAATATGTACTACAAGCCCTACCAGGCCTAAACTGCCAACGGGTCTATGCATCTGGGATTTAAAGCTGTTTCCTGAATTTGAATGTGTTATTCAAGTGGTGTAGCTACTTAAGGTCAGTGTGCAGTGGGTGTGCGGTCGAGAAAGAGAGAGAGCAACTGACACTCTGCTCACACACATCAGGGCTTCAGGACTGACCTAAATAAAAATAAAAGTATATCAAATTTTAGAACAAACCCATGAAATCATCAGGTAAATTCTAATGTTATTTGACCCTAAACAAAGAGTTCATGGTGGGAGAGTACCTGACCCTAACCCTGACCCTAACCCAGAGAGGCCAAGCTGCGGTTCATTTGTTATGAGACAGAATCTCACTTCCTACTACTCTGAGACAATGGAAGGATTTGGGAGAGGGTTTCTTTGAAATCATCAGAAACTGTCCTGTCTATATGGGAAGAAAAGTCAGTGTGTGGAAACAGCTGCATGAATATACTCTATAGTAAATGAGCGATTACATCTTTCATTATATTGTATTCCATAAGATTGTTGATTTCAATATTGTATATTATTTGCTAATGATAAAATATTTGCACTGCTTTGGTAATATATGTTTCTGATCTGATTTAAATTAGTGAGACTTGTAAAAAACAACAGATGCTATGAGAGAGACATGCAGCATACTGAGCGAGTCACATCATTAAAACATCACTGAATATGATGGACAATGTATTGTACTGTGATTATTTTTATAATATAAATAATATTGTTGTATTACCTTAATTGAACTGTTTCTATGCTTTGGCAACATGGAGACTTTACATATTCCAGCCCATGTCAGTACGATATGATGTGACTATAGTACAGTTACACACACACACACACAGTCCAATATTATTCATCTATAAATGTGTTACATACACACATGCAGTGGTTTACGGACTAATTATGAAGTTAGACTGGCTAAACCAATCTACAGTCATCAAACAATCATACACACACACAAAGAAAAGCACACACACAAACAAACAGACGCACACAAAACACATGTTTTATGTTTTCTGCAATTGTCTTTTTATTTATTCATTGATTTATTGTATTGAATGTATTGTATTATTCTAGACCCTTGGCAAAACTGTTTATCTGACACTGGAGGAGAGAAAGAGAGAGAGACAGAGAAAGTGTTACTGTGTGTGTGTGTGTGTGTGTGTGTGTGTGTGTGTGTGTGTGTGTGTGTGTGTGTGTGTGTGTGTGACGGTGAGGCAACCAGAGCAACCCACATGCCATCCAGACAGAGACTGAGCAGATACAAAATAGGAGAGTTTCTGCCAAAAACAAGCAGTGACCCGGTAATAAATCACGTGCACAGTGATTGCATGTTTAGTTATTGTGTGTTTTGAAGGTGATCTACTAAGAATAACTGTGTAAATGAAAACAGGAGCAACAGGAACAGACAGCAGTATTTAAATGAGGGTTTTGTGTCTTAATGGAGAGTTTGGACGAGCAGAAAGCTGCAAGAACAAAATGAAATGTGATCTGGTTCTAGTGGAAGAGGTTAACTAATATACTGAGTATTTGTGACAAAGTCAATGCTGTTAGTAAAACCAAAAATATTCAACTCCAAAAATATTAACACAGGTGGACAAAATCTGTCCTGTGTGTATCCTGTCACTGTGCCTCCGTCTCGTCTCTCTACAGTAACAGCAGTCATCTGTGCACAGTAACAGCTGGTTAATACCTGCCCTTCAAAGGTAGCGTACCTTCAAGTTTGGTAAATCACAAAGCGTGTGCTAAATAACATATTTACATTTTCTCCTCCCTGCATTTTGCACACTGTGGTTAAAACGCCTCATATTACATATTCATTATGACAAACTGCGTTAGTAGATCAGCTTGCACATTTTTTGCAGGTGATGTCATGTTTGCACACGTTTTTACACCTTTAGTACATCAAACCCATAGTATTTCACAAATTAATAGTTTTTTTTTGGACGGATGTGGGAACTGAAAATTATTTAAATGATTTCTGTGATTAACTGATACTGAACTGACTAATTTTTTCACCTCAATGTGATTTTGATTCTTGGGATTTTCTCTCAGTCATCTCGCACATCTTGTGCTGTTTTTAATGAACAATGGAGCACTCTGAAAAATAAGTCTCAACTGGTATAAAAAGTCAAGCAGTAAGTCTTGTGTAAAATTGTCTTCAGAAAAACAGGCTGTAAAACTTCATGTGTGTGATCAGTGCTGGATCTTCTGGTGTCTCTTCAGGTTGCTGGGATGGGAGAAGCGGCGGTTGCAGATGGAGCAGCTGAAAGGCCTCTCGCCTGTGTGCACGTTGCGGTGGATGTCCAGTTGGCTCTGGCACACGAAGCTCTTGCCACACACCTGACAGGTGTAGGGTTTCTCCCTGGTGTGCCTGGCCATGTGCTTCTGCAGGTCAGACTCCAGGAAGAAACGCTTGATGCAGCTGGTGCAGCCATATGGCCGCTCCATGGTGACAGCGTGGTAGAAGGCCAGGTGGAGGTTGCTGGAAGGTTTCTGGTAGCTGTGGCTGGGCTGGCTGGCAGAGTGGTGCAGAGCAATGCTGGAAGAGTTGGCCTGGTGGACTGTGTGTGAATCACTGGAGGTAGTTACTGGAGTATCATGACAAGGGAAAACAGACGCTGCCACAGGCACTGAACTCTGTCCTGCTGATTCCAGCTCAACACACTGAATCATGGGTGTTGCAGTTTGATCATGTCTGTCTCTCCCTCTGTCTGCTTTTCTGTTGCTAGGGTCTAAAGCTATGTTCCCTCCATCTGACCACTCACACTCCTCTGCCTCTCTGTCTAACGTTCCCTCTCCATCTATGACTATCACCTCTGAGACAGCGTCATTATATTTCCTGCCATCATCACAGGAAGTCAGAGTGTCTGAGCTTGCAGGTGGCTGACTGTCCCCTGCTCTGACATCACCTTGAGTTAACTCCAGCTGGGGATTGTGGGTAGTGTTGCTGCTGCTGCTGCTGCTGTCTGTTTCAGCTGTCTTGCCGACAACAAACGTGACGATGTTGGATCCACTGACCTCCATTTCTCTGTGCTGTCTGGCTGGCCGGGGGTCACTGGAGTCCTGGTCGTCGGGGGCGACGTTTGCGATGCTCTCAAATGCTCCCTCCACCTTCACAATCAGTAGCTCCTCCTCCTCAGGTTCTGCTGACTTTAAGGACAAACAGAGAGGAGCATTAACAGTTATGTCCACAATGTTCACATTTTGAGTACTGAGGACTGATGATGAGGTTGATTATTTCTGCCTACAATAATCTGATTATAATACAACATATGGACAATGAGACCCACATGCTGTACTTAACACATCCCTCTATCAGGTTGCTGACAGTGTGTTGAAGAGCTACAGACTGGATACCTAGGAGTGTGTCTGTGACCACTATGGGTCAAATGATCTATGCATTTGTATAAAACACAGTGGGCCAGATAAGCTTAACATGTTACTTACTTGAGAAAAGAAAGAAAATAATAACATACATAGTACAATGATAGAGATATACTGCATGTGTAATAAATCACAGGGTTCCCACACCGAGTCTAACCCTGAGCTCTGAGTCTAACCCTGAGCTCTGAGTCTAACCCTGAGCTCTGAGTCTAACCCTGAACTATGAGTTGACTTACTCCGAGATGAAAAACTCTGACTATCCGGTTCCACAACAGCTGATCTGAATTACTTCTATCAACTCTGAGTATGTTCACTTTGATTTTATTCATAGTTGACGTAGGCTATTAAACAAAGTATATATTCATTCTATGACTATTTCAACATGTAGTAATTTAAACCCCCAACAGAAACATATGTCCTCTCATCTAATATCCTGCTTAATAGATTAACATTTTACACTATTTTAACACTTTTATTTAACACATTTTTACTAATTATAAATATTGGAGTCATTGATTTTAAGACTAAAATGTGACACTCAATCATTTCTTAACATTCTCCAGAGAATGTTAAGAAATGATTGAGTGTAATGAACAGTGATACATTCTAACAGATATTCATCTCAGAATAAAAGCACATCCAACTCAGCCCTAAAATCCTCTCCCAACATAAGGCATTGTGAATTGTGATTAATTCTGCCTCGATATCTATCAGATTTGGAAGAAACGGACAAACCATGTCTGGCAGCTTGCTTCAGGTAAGAGGAGACAGGTAGAAACTCTCACAGAGTCAGTTACCATGGTGACTGACTCAGAGTTTCAGTTACCTCTCTTTCTAGGACGGATAACACAGAATTTAAGAATATATATATTTACAGAATATAAATACAGACTGGTTGATTGATTGAAAATGCTCACAGTGACAACCTTTCACTCAATGGAGGAACAGGTTTTATATCAGTCACTCTCTGTCCTTTTTTAACACTATTGGCGCTTTTCCGCTACACAGTTCCAGCACGACTCGACTCGCCTCGGCTCGTTTTTTTTTTTGTGTTTCCACTAGGGATAGTACCTGGTACCTGGTACTTTTTTAGTACCTGCTCTGCTGAGGTTCCAAGCGAGCCGAGCCGATACTAAATGTGACGTCAACAGACTGCCGGCCACTGATTGGTCAGAAGAGTTGTCGCTGGAAGAGTCATGAGCCAACCCCCACAAGAATCAAACCCGGCATTTTTAAATACCGGCAGCAGTGTTACAGTCATATGGCTCAGTTTTCTTGCTTTGTGCGTGACAGAAAGCCACATACAGCAGCAAGTACACCATCGCCTCCATGTCCTCCATTGTTTATGTGTTTGTGTTGCATATAAAACAAAGTCACGGCAGTATCACAGAGCCGTGCTATGACGACCCCACCAACGTTGAGTAGGTACCTTTTTGTAATGGAAAAGGTCGTTCCTGGAACCGTGTCGAGTCGAGCCGAGTAGTGCTGGAACTGTGTAGTGGAAAAGCACCATATGATGGTTAAAAACTAAAGCTACATTAAAGTGAGAGTAGTGTTTGCTGCCAGTGACTCATCACTTTATCACAACATACTTTAATATTAAGTTTATTAGTAATATTAAGGTAACTGAGTGCACTGAGGCTAAACACACACTATGAGACACTGCTACAAAAGTTAAACATTTCATGTCATGTTATGGTCTCTTTAACCATGACAATGCAGCACTTACGAGACAATGCTAACAAAGTAAAACAACACTGTTAGCCAGCACTTAGTCAATGCCATCCATAGCTTTAACCCTGGCATCACATTCATTATTATCAAACTGCCTCAAAAATGACTAACACACATTTGAAGCATTGCTCCTGACCAGCGAATCACAAACCTTAAACCTTTGCAGGCAAGAACAACATGCTAATCACTTTAACATGATTCAACAAGAAAGCAATGTTAATCTATAAACTAGCCAGCAGTGACTGATATTTACATTTGAAGCATAATGTAACTACTTTTGGAGCCTGCAGGTGAGCTGGGGGCGCATTCTAAATTCCCTCGTCCATAAACACACGTCACCATTTGAATTTTAATATGATCATTAACATCACGTAGCCCTGCTGTCACTGTCATCTGTTTGGGGGAATTCTGATAGGAAATGCTTAAATCATTTTCCAGGACATTTTGCCATGTGTTTTCCATGACTGGAGAACTGCTCAACTGTTTTCCAGGTTTTCCAGAGACACATGGAACCCTGATCCAGGAGAACACATGTGATTGATCTGCAGCACCACATCCTTCCAGCTTCCTATAAACTGTGCATACAAGTCCATCAATTACAACATAAATGGAAGAAAAAAAGTCAATCAAACATTTCATTTGAAACAAACAGTTCAGTTGTTACTGATATTGACCAGGAACAACAGTAAGGTCAGGTTGTCCCATTTTAGCAGCAAATCAAAGTTCATTTAAAGTGTCTGGTTTCATATCTCTGGATTTCTCTCTAGCACTAAATATTTATGACTAATGGCCAGAGTTCAGATCAATGATTGACAACAGAACAGTTTCAGTATGTTGCAGTGGTGTGAACTGATTAGTTGATAGAGGTCAATCAGGAAGCAGCACAGGGCATGGTGATAATACTACCTTGGCTTGGACCACACTGCCTACCTCTACCTCAGCAGTGCATGCATGCTGCAACTAGTCATCAATTATTGAAACGATTCATCCACTAATCAGATCAGTAGCGGCTCTGGCTTGTAAGGCGACCCGTTATATACAAATAACAACCCTAAATACCAAAACAATATACAATCATGAATACCAAAAATGAAGTACGAAGAATAGAAATCATAATATGCTATCCTAGCATATAAATATATGTGAGTTATTTCAATTATTACACTTATAAATCAATATAACCATCCTGCAGCAGTCTTAATCAAGAGTCAAGACTAAACCAGTTCACAAGACTGATTTTACATTATTCTTAATGATTTTACTCACAGCCCAGAAAAAATACAACAATGTGTCTGTGAAACGACAGATTCACAGTATGACCTGTGGTTTATTTGGTGTGACTGGTTTTCCATCAATTTCTGTCAACAACTTCGACTAATAATTGCCTCCCTAGTGTTCACACATACAGCTGCCAGCCCTGTCTTTCAACATAGAGTTTGACTCTGATAATGTCCATCAATAATGAAATGTTTCAGATCATTTCATTATAAATCTCATTTATATTTAGTTGAGATAAAATAAAGTTCAGCAGCGTGTGGTCAACTGTGAAATATGTGTGTGATTGGGACTACTTCTATGTTCTATGTCAGCCACATACACTCCTCACACAGGACAGGGTTTTTATTGATTATATTGAAAATCCCTCCAAATGAAACCAAGGTCTTCAAACAAGCCAAACACACAATAAACCTAAATTGACAACAAATAAGTGTCAGTAAGGAAACAACACTAAACAACAGCAAATCTCAGTCTGGAAGCAGGTCAAACTAAAAGACAAAGATTTCACAGGATAGCTTTAATGAAAATGTCTTTTAGTGGTTACTGTACTGTGGAGTAGCTACCTCTATTTTAGTGGTGGTCACAACCTCCTGATCTGGGTCCTGGTCCAGGTTGATGGACTGGCTCTTCTGCAAAGATTGCTGAGACGCTGGCCCTCTGCTTAGAGGCCTGGTCCTGCCCTGAAGAGCCGGGCCTGTTAGAAGAGGAGAACAATGATGGGCCATTAATTCAACTCAACTCTAGAGAACATTCTATGAACATGACACATTGTTATCTATCTGGTGAAAATGTACCATTTGTGTTGTGTTGTGTCTGCCCAGTGACACTGGCTGAAGTATTCTGCATTGTTTGACACTTTGTTAAACTCTTGTATTACAGCAGGTTTACAAAGTGCTACAACCCCAACTAGTTAAGAGCCTGGTGTATCGCAGCCGACTGTTAAGGTAAACGGCTCTTTTGTGCCGTGTCGTTTTTCAGCTATTCTTTAAATATTATTACTGTTTATTAGTTTTCTTTACAGCGTGTCGCTAAGGTTTTGTATTGTTTTTCATTTGCAGTTTCACTCGTGGTATTACTACTAAATCTAAAGAAATAAAGGGAGCAAGACGCTCCGATCCTGGCTCAAGTGTACCTGAGTTTGGTTGACTGTTAAACTGTGTTAACGTACACAAAGCACACAACACACAGGGAGAACAGTACAGTCACCATTGAGTGTTTCTACCAGCTGATATAAACTCTTCTGTCTGGAATTTTAGAATGTAGGGAAATTTGAACTAGGGCTGAACATCTCAAATGAATTATTTGAATTGATTACTTGAAAAATGTGTTTCTGTACAATATACAATTGTTACATCGTACAGTCACGTTACAATATACGCAAACATTTAACTTTTAGCCAAAAAATGTATAAACTGCTTTGGGTCATGACAGACCCGTAAACTTTGACGTCACGTGATTTGCTACACAACATGAGCACCTGCTGCAGGTTCCGGTGGCGAGCTGTCTCTCACTCTGTCACTGTCAACTTAATGTCACCTCTATTTTGTCAGTGCTATACATATACTACATTCAACGCTGTGTATTGGAGTGGAGGAATAATATATATCTCAGAGATGGATCAAAACCACTACTCCAGATGAGAAAATGTATTTGTAATTTGGGTCAATTGGTCCTTTAAAGTTGAGGATGAAATTACATAATTATACATTTGTTTATAATCGCGATGTAACCGATGTAACCAGAAAACCAACGCACCAATGAACATATTCGGAAAAGTTAGTGGAGTGTGGTTTTCCATACCTGCCAGAGTAGCCCTATCCTGCCGGGTATGAAGGCGAACCCCGAGGAAGCGGCTGTTGCTGGAGCTCTCCGTTCCCCTCACTCTCTCCGCTCGGTACCGGGCGATCTGCAGCTCCAACAGTTTGATTTTCCGCCGCAGAAACTCGTTCTCCTTCTGACTCCGGGACATTTCCAGATGGACCACGGCGTATCCGTCGTCCACAACTTTGCAAATTTCTGCGACGGCGGAGTTAGCTAATATCTCCATGATGGAGGCTATCTGAGAATGGAAGTCCATGGCAGTCGACATTGTCATTGCGAGCATAAACAGTCAATCTCTTTGTTGAAGAAACGGGCGTTTGTCCAAAAGACACTGATGGGAATTTAAAAAAAAAACCCCTTGCCACGCTACCTAAAATGCATAACTGACTGGTTATACTTGTAAAGAATAAAAAAGAAAAACTTCACCCTGGCTGCGGAGTCTTTGTTTTTGATATATAGGAAGCACAAATTGTGCCATTTCTTCCTAGCAGGAACTATGGATACAGCAAAACAGCGCCCCCTAGATCCAAAGCGGTCCTGCAACACAGCACACACACACCTCACACTTTGCGGTACATACAATGTCGCTGAGCACCCAAAGAAGTGCAGTGTCGAGGGTGAAGGTGTCTTGAAATGATTTGCTTATTATACCACATACGACAGTCTGGGCTTTCTACCCCTTTTTTTCCTTTGACTATATTATCTTAAGTTTTTTTTTCAGAACATTTACACCCAACGAGTTAGATGGACTACTAGATCATCCCAATCAATCCATACACAGAGAGCAAAGCTCAGCCTGTCTCTACTGTTTCACCATAGATATTCACATTCACTTCAGAATAAGGTTAAAAACAGTCATCTATTCTTACTCCACTTAACAATTAAAAGATAGCAGAATATCTACAGATATCTAATATCTACAGATCAGATAAAAAGAGCCATCCACCTCTGTCTTTCTGTTATAGATACAAGAAAACCAGTGAAATATATATTACGCCAGATATGGACAAATTAAAAAAAGATGTAGATGTACATCTATCCAACACAGAGGCAATATTGATGACTAAAATGCATTCAGCAGCTCTCTTTCTTTTTTTTTTCTTTTTTAATAATGTTGCCAAACCATCACTGTCACCTGTTCATGAGCTTCCAGGGAGTTGTAATTTATAACGGTTTAACCACACTCCAGTCCAGCAGGTGGAGGAAGAGGCACAGTAGCAATGCTTTACCCTCACGAGGAGAAAATATAAGACCGTCGGGATAGTCCCGCGACATTTGCATCGGCAGTCGCAGGCACAAGGTCACGGCTGCCTTCTAGATCCGAGGTGAGCCGGTCAAAGCCGAGCCGAGCCGAAGACAGCGTCCTGTCACAAAGCATGTACTAGAAGCGGTGATTGAACTCTGCGGTGAATTTGAAATATCGATACCCGCACAGCTAAACTTGTGTTACTCCGAGATGGCCAGAGGAAGCCGCAGCCGTTCTTCAGCTCCAGCAAGGTAAAAACACTGAATAGTTTGCTCAGGTCTGCCTCAGTCAGTGCTGCTGTTATACTGTAGCGGCTTCCACGATGCGTGTTTAAAACTCAGCCGATATTAGCTCCAATATTTGAAACATTAAAACAGGCATAACTCATGTTAGTTAACCTGAGATAGTTTGTCTAGTTACGCCAATAACGGTCCTACACAGCAATTAGGTCAATTAAATTATTGTTGCGTCATAACTCCAGTCTAAAGTTTGATCTTGGCAAGGTCACATGTTAAAGGTAATCTTTCTTTAAGCCAAATCAGAGAGCTGCACAACTGAGTTTTATCTTCCCCTATGTTTATTTTTCTGAAGAGAAGTTTTCTAGTGGGAGTATTCTACATCTCTTTGTGTGGAGTTAACGTAATGCCAAACATACAGTGCCATATGTTATAGTTTTTGGAAACAGACAGTTATTCTGTAAACGTTTAATCACAGTGGAGAAAGAATTGTTCATGTGTTTTTGGCTGGTCATTAAGTGTATTGTAGTTGTGTTCATTCACTGGGCCTCAATATAAAAGTGCTTGTTAATTCTAATGTGACAAGTAAATGTCACTGAGCCTTACTAATGTCAGAATCAATTGCTTGTATATAAAAAATAAATAATATAATAAATAAAATATTATGATGAATTAAGATTATTTGGAAACTCGGATGGTAGCTTTTGTTGGTATTGCCCTTTACTGAAATTGGTCAAAACTCCAGCTTGAATTGGTCCAGTAGTTCCGTACCGCACAAATGTCCCCCCTCCCCTGTCCCCCGCTGGCCCGCATTCACATTACGTCAAACCCAAGTGTACTCAAGCACCCATAGGTTGCGCAAAAACATATAGACAGTTTACTCTCATAAAACAGTGTGTGTGTGTGTGTGCACTGTAAAACAAAACACAGCTGATCAATTAACACAACGCACTATGATTAAAAAGTGCAAGCTTGTTCTTCTGAGTCATGCCTGTGTAGTATGTAGTACTAGATACTTGTATAAAAAAGACTGTAGTAAAAGCAGATGTACTGATTCAACTCTTTACTCCAGTAAAAGTAAGACTTAGTTTAATGACTTAGAAGTTGCCAAATGACTTACTTTAACTAATTTTGTTGACTAAAAGTGTGATATAACACTGTATGGATACCAGGTAATGCAAGAACACTTAGTCCATCAAGGCACTTTGGTGATTATTTGTTTAAGGTATTTATTAAGTAACATTTCTCTCCTGCTTCTCCAATGCAAGCATAATGCTGTGTTATCAATTGGACCCCACTCTGTTACCTGGTGACAGATGTTTGATAATTTTGAAATTTGATTGAGACAAAGGGTAGGTATTTTCTCTGCAAACAAGGCTGAAAACCCCTGACTGACAAAACATAATTATTAACATTACAGTACACTGCATGATGATACATTCCATACTTATATTTTATACTCTACTTTTCTGATAGAGCTCCAGGAGACAGGAGAGGTGGAGTAGACCAGTTCTCATTTATACAGCAGACTTTGTACTGTTTTTGTTCTCTTTGTAGCCCAGCTCCATCCCATGCTCCAGCTCCCACTCACCCACCTCCTGCTGCCCTGGCCCCAGCTCCAGCTCAGTCCCAGGGGCCAGGCCTCATGGCCCAGATGGCTACCACAGCTGCTGGGGTGGCAGTAGGCTCGGCTGTTGGCCACGTGGTTGGCAGTGCCCTTACAGGAGCGTTCAGTGGGGGCAGCAGCAGCAGTTCAGAGCCTGCCAAACCTACATACCAGGTAAGAGGTGGAGTATATATAGTTCACGTATGCTCCAACACCCACATGTGTTGTATTTCCAAGTAATCAGTTGATGCATAGCCTAATTAATGTACTGAGAACTTATGTAGATGGTTGATTATTTGAAAGAGTAAAAACTGAGATAAAGCTTTGCAAAAAAGGAAAATGTTTCAGTTTAATTTCATAGACGAATGAAATGAAATAACATTGGGGAAAAAAACCTGTCAATAGAAAAGCTCTTCAAAAGCATCTGCTACCCTTAAAACACTATGGCTCAGTTTCTCAAATAGAAATGAAGACTAGTCCTAGACTAAAAACAAGGTTCTGTGAAAATATTCATTAAATAAGAACTCTAGTCTTGGAGTAAACTTAATCCCTGTCCAGGAATACAACAGGACGTTGGTCTAGAGAGTATTTAAAGTTGGTGGCTGCATTAGAGAACAGCAGGAATAGTTATGTGTGGAGTTTATTACTGCCACGGGTGCGCAGCTCCGAGGCACTCCTCTCCAGCAGTAAAGCTTCTATTACTATCTATTACTCTTCTCCATACTTATTAGTGCCACGGATGCGCAGTTCCGAGGCACCCCTCTACAGCAGTAAAGCTGGAGAGGAGTGCCTCCGCAGCTTTGTGAAAACCCCGAAAATATATACATCAAAACATGCGGCTTGATTGGGAAAGAGGTGTTGTGACTTTTGGTGTTGAAATTCCAATTTTTCCCAAAGTTATTCCCAAATAACCAGGAAAAATCTCCATTGAAAATTAATGGGAATTTTTTTCTAAAAGCCACCTAGCTCTCTCATACCTACACGTAGTAATGTGATTCAAACTTTAAAACGGAGGAAACTTGTGCTCTCTGGAAAAAAAAACTATTTTTCCATTGAATGTAAACTTTTCAAACTATGAGTCAAACTTTTTCTTCAAAGTTAGAGTGGAAGCGTCAGTTAGCTTGAGTGTGAGAAGCAGTAAAAAAAATAACCACAATTTTTATTTTTACTCACGGCCAAACCGTAAAAAGGACACAAATAATTTTTTATCAAAATGTAGACATAGGTGTTGGGATTCATAAAATGTGACTTTGACAGGCGGGGTCTGCACAAAATTTAAACGGGGGGGGGGGGGGGGGGGGGTGTCAAGACCGGCAGCAATACCTGTCTCGCTCCCATTGACCCTAATGTAATCTTTTTTTTTTTTTTTCAAAAGACTCTAGTTATATCTTGTGGTTATATGATTTGTGGTGTATAAAAAGATTCAACATTTATCAATAGAAGATAAACAAAATGTACATAATATAATTATTTAAAATAAAAAGTATAATAAAATCTACTCTCTAAATGATTTGAAGATTTACTTAATAATTTCATAACAGTGATGTTCCTGTCTGTGGAAAAAATGAAGTAGACTTTAATTAATAAGTTTAAATAAATATTATTTATGCTTAAATATGATTAACATTCACTTAATATTTTCAGGGATGTTAAGTTGAGAATAAAGTACATTCATAAAGAAAAAATAAATCTTGTACTCGTCCCAGTAGTAGCCCCGTGGCACTAAAAATTTCCCTGGAATTTTCTAGTTGTTGGTATTATTATTATTATTATTATTATTATTATTATTATTATTATTATTATTATTATTATTATTATTATTATTGGGGCGGCTGTGACTCAGGAGGTAGAGCGGTTGTCCACTAATCAGAAGATTGGCGGTTTGTATCCCGGCTCCTCCAGTCCACATGTTGATGTGTCCTTGGACAAGATACTTAACCTCAAATTGCTCCCGTTGCTGTGCCAACGGTTTATGAATGTGTATGAATGGCTAGTTTCCCTCTGTTGAGCAGGTTTGCATGGTAGCTCTTGTCATCAGTGTATGAATGTGTGTGTGAACACAGGGGAAACATTTTCATATTGATTTTTGACAAATTTGTATCAGTTGCTCTAACTAACATTTGCTGTTGGATACTGTCATTAATAAACAATTTATTGTAAACTGAAATACAGAATATTGGAAACACATAGGCCTGTGTTTTCTACCCTTGTTGCTTTTGTGAAGTTGTGGTCAACCAGAAGTCCCAACATTCTTTTCTATCTTTCTAGCTGCTCTGCTGTGGTGAAATGTCATCACACCTCAGATATGTGATGTGTTATCTTGCTGTCTTGTATCCAGGAGACCCCCCGGCCTGCTCCAGGACAGCCAGGCCCTTGTCACTTTGAGGTAAAACAGTTCCTGGACTGTGCCACCAATCAGAATGACCTGAGTTTATGTGAGGGCTTCAATGAGGCACTCAAACAGTGCAAGGTCTCCCATGGTGAGTCTGTTCTCAATGTTAGAGCACCGCTCAACACAACAGTGACTTTAACTCAAGAGAATTGTGGTCATAGCAGTAGATTATTGACCTTTTGACTACTATAGAAGTATTCATGTGAGCTTCAAGGATCTACAGCAAGTTGTTTGACTTGTATATATTATATTTAGAACATGTGAGTGTGTATCATGTTTCATGTTTTGTTGTCTTGTTTTTCTGTAGGTGTGACATCACTGGTGTGAAGAGTGAGCATCATAGACACACACTCATATGGTTTAATGACTCTGTACCTCAGGCAGGGAGCATTCTGGGTTTGTTTGTTTTGTATGATGACTGTGAAATGTACAAGATGTTTTTGGTAATACGTACAGTGAACTTTAATAAATAGCTGCTAATTTCAAATTCTGTCAGCATGTGTTGTATTGATTTCTGTTATGGCCATATTGTTACTATGACTTTTTTTTATCCTAAAAATTGACCTAAAGTGGAATTATTATTTTGTTGTTGTTTATTTTGAAATGTCTGTCTAATGAAAAAGTGGAGCAGCAGAGGCGCTCTGTCTTGGACCTTCTTGATCCATGGTTGACCCAGAAATCCTTCCTGTCCACCATCATGACAGCTGTTCTACACACACTTTTATTATATATCTGTTGATGATTGGACGCTGCACCGGATCACCAGTTTTATAATGCTGCAGATATATAACAGATTCAGCCCAAGTGTATTACTTTGTTTGCGTTCTGATTCGCCATCAAAAAAATCCTGATCAGTTCTGTAGTTTCAGATCCCTGTTACTTCCCCTCTAATATGAGCTATATCTGAAATAGATCTCTGCTGGATCTCTGCCTTTTTCATAAATATCTAGTTTCAGTACCCACAACACAAACCCCATACAAAAATATAGATTTATCATATTACTTTAAAGTATTCAGGTGAAGTATATGTTCTTACATAAGAATTAGCCACATTTGATCTCATCTGTACAGTGGCCCTGAAGGACAAACGACAACAACAAAAAGAAAAATACAATGACATTAACTCCTAACAGAAAGGGTAGGTACCTGCTATAACTAGGATCATTGCTGATTGGATTCCGTTAGGAGTTAATGTCGTGTTTTTGTTAATGTTGTGTTTTCTGTCATAAACTTCTTGTGAGTTAAGGTTCTTAACACAAGAAAAAATGACATTCCTCATTTTTGTTTTATCATTCCACTCGCATGCGTGCAACCGAAGTTATTAATCATGTTTAAGCAACATTTGTTAAGAATGAAAACACAGAAGAAGTATAAAAGACTATAAAATGCTTAAACTACAGACAGCCAAAGAGATGCTAGACAAGAGGTTGTTTTAATAGAATTGTATGAATGGACATCAGTTTGTGTAGCAGATTGTGGTGTGAAGGATATTTCTGGGAGCTGGCAGCTTTTTAGCTGAAAGATAAATATGACAGACATATTCAACATATCGTTTGGAAAAGGTGAAGGTACAGCACTAATCAAAAAGAAAGTATTGGAACAATGGTAGGAAAAATGGGATGGGGACAGTAAGGAGAGATCATATCTAGAACACAAAAGACAGCACAGAGTATTAAAGGGATAAATAGAATGGGGGAAGTAGTCCTATCCAGATTCAGGTTTGACCACACTGGTTTAAATATGTTTCTATTGGAGAAAGTCAATTCACAAGAGCTAAATGATTTTTCATATTGGGATACATAAGGTCAAGCATGGGCCTTAACATGGGTAGAGACAGCACTTCATCATGGCAAAAAGACACTGTCTTCTCTTTTCCTTGAGACTTGGTCAACTGACTGGTATTTGGGAAGCAGGAGCCATTCTGATAAAGGTGAGGTGGCGTTGCTGTGGTAACTGAGGTCAGAGGACATGGCTGTCTAGCTCTCTAGGCCAGGGTGAGGTGACTGCATCCAAAGCCAACAGGGGTCAGATAATGATGACCCTGGAGTAGAGTGTGTGTTCATGAACTGAGGCCCCATGTCATGTGACCTGAACTAAACACCTAGAGTAACAACGCATTGGGTTTGACCATATGGGCATAGAATTTTCATGGCACTCTCTGAAGGCTTAAAGACTACACATGGAGGAGATTACACACCAAAGTGGGTACTAAGTGGTACTAAGTGAACTGATAATTCCTTCATTCTCATTTGCTAAGCATAAGACATCCTGGGCTCCTGAGCACTTTCTCCACTGATGAGATGAATAAACAAAATTCTCAGTATCAACAAGTATGTATTACAGAAAATATATAACATGTAATCAATTTACCAAATGTAATGAAGACAGGGTAATATTGCACCAAAGGGTGATACAGGCTGGACGAGGATGGAAGGAATTCTAGGAACAAAGGAGGTAAGTTATGGGAAACACAGAGAGGGGTATAGTTTCCCAATAAATACGGAAAGGTTTAATATAGTATCTATTTCTTTTATTTTTTCCAGAATAATGTATTATCAATCCTGTTCTACATACTCCTGTACAGTAGGTGGCGGTATGCACCTTAAATTGGTACTGCAATCCGCCAATAAAGAAGAAAAAGAAGAAGAAAGTAAAGTTGTTGCAGACCAGAGACAGACTTTGAGCAGACTTCAGTTCCAGCAGCACAGCATAGTGATCAAGATGCCTTTCATTGACATAGAGAGTAATCTAGCAGCCAGCACCTTCACCGAGGACTTCCTCAAGAAGCTGTGCGCCTGCACCGCGGCTGCTCTGGGCAAACCACAGGAAGTGAGTGTTATATTTCTGATTTAGCCATGCTCAATGTCAAAGCTATGTGCATATCCATAGCCTATACCTACTGGATCACAGCTGGTTGGATTACTACCCGAAACATGGGGGCATGAATACGCTCACATATAGGCCTACGTCTGTTTGTAGGTAGGCCTACAGCTAACGGAAAGCTTATCACATTCAACACTGCAAAGAAGATTTCAGCATAGTATATTCAACAGATCAATATAAGGCCAATGAAGATAATTGAATGTTGGATATTCAGACATATTCAGACAGGTTATCCTTAATAACTCTAGAGTGAGCTCATCAGTACAAACCAGGTTTGTTGTGCATTACAGAATAAAGCGTGACTGATGCTGCTTAGGACGTTTTTACCTCACGATCCGTTGTTTAAGCGTGTTGCTTTGGGAACCTTGACATTACCCAAGGCAAATGACCAGCTGCAGTTAGGGACCGTCTCTAAAGTGCAGACAGCTCGGTCAGTAGAGTTTACCAGCCTTCTCGTAATATATGGAATAATAGTGATGTTACAGCATTTTTTTTCATCAGACACTTCACTTCCAGTTTTGTGTTAATCTGGGTCTTCTCCCTCTAGATGCACAGCCTCCAGTTTTCACTAAATGCATTATATTGGTTCATGGAGCAGTATTATGCAATATGGCCCAGTTAGCTATTACAACCTGTTTTTCTTAATACTTTACACACCTTTTGTCCAAGACGTTTTTATCTCCTACTACATGTACAACGGGCTGCTAGAGTATGGAAAAAAATCATAATCATGATTATTTGGGTCAAAATTGAAATGACGATTATTAAAATGATTATTTTTTACTTTGGAAACATGCTGCATTTATTGGACATTTCTTGTCAAAAAACACTTTGTAACTGAGGACTTCCTTGTACTTTCCTTTTCCCCGTATGGTATGGTGGAGATAAGTATACAATTAGTAGGCCTATTTGGCTTATTTGGTATTTATCTGATTGGTATTTATTTATTAATGTTTCTATTTTTATTACAACAAAACATGAACATAACAGTTTAATACTGTGGTAAAAACATATGTAAAAAAAAAAAAAAAGTTTTTTGCCACATTTAAACGTTGGCTTTGATTTTGTCTTAATGAGTTTCCCCTCCAAGCAGCAGCCTTTTATCTGCTGCTTAACGCAACACACAGCAGAACATGTGCAGAGATATTAGTGCAGCCTTACCTCCAGTTTTACTTATATGGGACAATGAGCTATTACAGTTTAGTTTTACAGTCATCTAAAGATTGTAATGGGAATTCTTATTATTCATCTTCTCTGATAAAATTAGTAACAATGTCATATGATTAGGTGTGTGTGTGTGTGTGTGTGTGTGTGTGTGTGTGTGTGTGTGTGTGTGTGTGTGTGTGTGTGTGTCATAACCTGCTGATTGAGTGAACATCATGTATGTTAAAATATACTGATTAACCATTGCCCTGATTGTAGACACATTATGACGTGACTATTGTGCTTACATTGTTCTGATAGTAGAACAGTGTTCAGGACTCAGCGCTGCAGGTTTAGATCTGTACAGCTGGAGTCTGGGACTCGAAAGGAAGGTCCTTTAGGACCAAACAGACGTTTGATCAATCATTAGATACAACAAATAATGAGTTAACCAATCTTGCCACGTTTGTTAAACTAAGAGTTATCACTGAGTATGTACCTGACATGTCATGAAAAAAATGGAAGAATGCGCGGGTGAGGATTAATGATCTCAATAAAAAGTTATTGAAGTCATAAACTAACCAGGCCAAATGTCTGAGTATCCAATATCAAACTGTCTTTGAATCTTAATTGTCCATCCAAACCTTAGTTTCTGCAATGCAAACAATATATAATACTAACTAAATAAAACTATTACCCTTTTACTAACTACAGGTAAACATGACATGATTACACTCTCAGGAAAACAGAGAGCTGTAATCTTATTTGGTGGCTTTAAGCACACCAGTTTGTAATTTGGCAAACGAGCAGAAGAAAAGAATAGGTCAAATTCTAGTAGATATCCTGTCCACCAGGAAGTGAGGAGTTGACATTGAGCCAGCGTGAGAGTTCATTCCAGAATTCACAACAGCTATGACGATCCATGTTTGATGCTGTTCCCTCCCTAATGCTGGTTCTGGTTGTTGTCTTTCAGAGGATGAACTTGGTGGTGAAGCCCCAGCTGCCCATGCTGATAGCTGGCTCCTGCTCTCCTTGTGTCATGCTCTCAGTGTCTGCTATTGGTGTGACTGACACTGCTGACAAGAATAAGGAACACAGTGCTAAGATCTTTGAGTTTTTGACCAAAGAACTTGGTCTGACTGAAGACAGGTGAGCACTTTCTGAGGTCACCATCGGCTTACATAACAATCTCACACTCCACTGTTTCCATTCTTCTGCTACCACTACTTTCATTTGACTTTTTGAATAAAAAAATGTGGCCTTTGTTTTCTATACATGTGTGTATATATATATATATATATATGTGTATGTGTGTATATATATATATATATATATATATATGTGTATGTGTGTATATATATATATATATATATATATATATATATATATATATATATATATATATATATATATGTATATGTGTGTATATATATATATATATATGTGTGTGTATATATGTATATATATATATATATATATATATATATATATATATGTGTGTGTATATATGTATATGTATATGTATATATATATATATATATATATATGTATATATATGTATATATATGTGTGTGTGTGTGTATATATATATATACATATACATATTGGTTGCTTACTAGACAATAGTAACACATTCAAGGAGTGAAGGAAACATATTTGAACCATCAAATCCTGTCTAATGATTGAGAGAACAGACTGTGTGTTATGTTAATCAGGGAGCAGAGGAGTCCAATCACCTGCTCGTTGCCTCAAAGGTTGGTCAGTGGTGCAGATTTACCAAAGTTGAACTCTTTATGAAACCACAGCAGAGATGTACAGTATTTTGTGATAACAGCTGTTCCATTAGTTATCTCTTTTTTCTGCCTATATATTATTCTACTTAGTGTTACCATGAGCTCTGTGTGGGTTTTATCTACAGTTTGGTATCTGAGCCAGACTGTTCTCTAACTCATTTTATCATACTTATGCTGATCTGTGTAATTAACAACAAGAAATCAGCACAATCTCAGACACTTGTTTATATGTCAGCTTCACTTCAATTCACCAAGTACAATATGTGACCTCATCCTGCTCTTATCATCCTGATAAGTTTGTCTGCTGCAGAAGTCAGTGCTAGTCCTAGTTAAAGCTACAACATTTGACGGCATCATGATACTAGAGATTCACTCAGTTCATGGACTTACTGTGTTATCTTCCTGTTTGCAGGAAAGAGTAAATGATTGACAGCTTTCTTTTCATTCACAGGATTGTTATTCAGTTTCACGCACTGCAGCCTCACCAGGTCGGGAAGAAGGGAACAGTCATGAGCTTCTTGTGAAGGACTGATAGTGCTCATTCATCTCATTCCTAAAATACAAGAAGATCAGTATTACACACTAATGTAGAGTTGATTATTTTAATATCAGATACTGTATTTTTATGGCTACCCTGTCTTAATCATGTTTTACACATCTGCACTTGGTCTGTTCTGAAAGCTGATGCTGTGATTAAACAGTGTTTCCTTCAGGTTGACTGTCTTCTATTTGAGAAATAAAGATAGAACTTGTTTAGTTCATTATTGCATATCAGTGCACATGTTTATTCAAAAAAACAAAAACCCCAAAACAATGAATTAGTAAAATACTAAGTGTGTTATCAATACTTTGTTTGGACAACAGCAATTATAAATACTACTACTACTTACACATTTAAATTTCACATAAAAATGTCTTGAAATTGCCAACATGTTTGTACACCGGCTGAGTGGAGAAAGTTGATATATCAATAAAAGCAAGTGAACATAAAAAAGTCACAAATGAAAATACTTTAATATTTCTCAAATGAATACATGAAACAGACAGAAATGTCATATTTCCATCATGATTTCTCATCATAAGGGCTAGAGCATTGTAATGACATCACCTCACCATGTCCTCCTGCACTGTTTTAAACTCACACCTCAGCTGGAGTGTAGGTCATTTGAAATATTTTAAATCCAATCCACTTTATTTATATTGCACGATTTTAACAAAGGTTTTCCAAAGTGCTGCACAAAAAGATAAAACACAATAAATAGATAACACAATAGAAGCACAATAAAAAGATGAAGTACACAATAGAAAGATAAAAGCAATAAAAATAAAAATAGAATAAAATAAATGCAAGATAAAAATATGCATGAATACACATGAAATCATAAAATCAACACCCTACATGGTGTCAAAAGCCAAAGAGAAGAGATGGGTTTTAAAATGAGACAGAGAGGAGGCCTGTCTAATGTGCAGCAGCAATTAATTCCAGTGTTTTGGAGCTGCAACCACAAATACTCGATCCCCTCTGAGTTTAAACGTAGCTTTAGGCACTGTCAGGAGCAGCTGGTCAGCTGACCTGAGAGATCGGCTGGGAGTGTAGGGGTGCAGCAGCTCAGAGAGGTAAGGTGGGGCAAGGCCATTCAAGGTTGGGAATTTTTAAGATATAAAACAGTCTCAAAAGGCAAAAACCTAGTACTGAAACATCTTAAAACCATGCAGACAATCCATTAATATCTTTATGTGGATAATTCATGGATACATTCATGTATTGTCATTTATTAAGATATAAATCATATTGACATATTTACATCAGTTTTAATTTAAGAAATGCAAGAATTCTCAGTTGATATTCCATTTTGCAGTGTAAGCATACTATATGATAATGATGTTTTCTTAGTGATTAGTGATGTAAGAAGTCACATAAGTATTATTTCTCTCAGTACTTCCTTATTGGCCACATGTAGATAATATGATATTATTTGACAAAACAGGTCAGAATGCATTCATTCATGAGGTGCTATATACTCTAACTAGGGCTCAGGTGTGTATATTAGAGATACAATATAAATATAAAGATTTCTGAACTTTGTCATGGGCTAAAGAAAGTGTGACTCAGATCCAATGGCACCACCGTGTGGCCATTTATGGGCTTCTGTTTCCTCAGAGCCCTCAACCATTAAATGAAAAGTATTCCTTATTTCAGGACTAATCTATCAGTGTAGGCAACAGTCATTCTGGTCAGTTGAGTCTGTCTCAAAAGTTTTGCACAAATCACCCTCATAAAAACTCTCATGTACTCTTCTGTTCATGTAAAAGATTTAAATATTCTGCAAAACTGCAAAATCACATCACGTGTGCTTTTCCTGCCAGGTAAAATATCTGCTCTGAAAATGTTCGACATGCACTCACAGCTCATTCACCAGCACACAATGATGATCTTTTTAACTTATGTAAAGTGTCTTTGGGTACGTTGCTCTATAAATAAAACTGATCACTATTACTGTAGATGCCATATATATAGGTTGAACACTTAAGCATGAAAAGCTCAAATTTATCTATACACCATGGGTCATAATGAGCCAATACCAAGCTGCATTATTAATGGCCTGTAAATCTCATATCCTGATGCGTTTACACACAGAGAGATGCCTGTGTCCCCAAATAATGTAAAAAAAAAAAGAAAAGGAAGTCACAAGTTATTTTATTTTTGCATGGCATAAAGTTAATTGCACTCATAATGGTTTGTCAGCTAAATACAGTAACAAAGAATAGAAATATCAAACTCAGCAAAGTAAAACAAAAAACAAAAGAAAAACATTTACTTTGATGTGTATTAACATGACATAATATGTAATCTTATAAAGGACAAGCTAGCAGTTTGACCGGTGCTGACAGATGAATGGGAAGGTCATGCCACAGCCGTGATTGGACCATCCTCTGGACTCTGCAAAAACATCATCATCCTCAGCAGAAGCAAGAGCATTTTCATACTGTGCACGTAAGATATTTTTGCATTGAGAAAGATCTTTCCTTCCTTCTCTTACCCTGAGAGTTGAGCTGGAGGCACTGATAGTGGTTAGTGGAGCTTGCTGTTTCCCAGTTGTGATAGTCAAACCGTGAGCCATCTTCCCATCTCCAATCATTCTGGAAGAAAAATGACAGTTATAGTTCCCTTAAACTGAAGCTTTTCACATTTATCTCCACATTTGTTAGTTTAAAGCATGTACATGTAAAATTTGACCATTTCTCATTCTGGTGACACCTAGTGGTAGTATTTTAAAAAACAGTTTGTCTCTAATTGCATAGACTGCACTGTCAGTTTCCCAATGGATGGACCAGGGACACCAACACCTAACCCTAACCCTGACAGGTATAGTCAGCTGTTGTAGGCTAATTTTCAGTGTTTGAAAGTAAATGATGCGTTTGTTCATTTATCACTGTTTAAACAGAACGAAAAACAAATTATACACAAACAAGCTGACTAGAAACCACAGAGTATGAATATTCTACCAAGTTTTCATCATAATTGGTTATTTACAAATAATAATCAGAATGTGTGATACAAAGTTGTGGCATCCATGTCCCAAATTATTATCATCCAAATGAAAGGAAAGCACTAGTTCATGAGAAAACAGTGAAAATGATTATACCACACAGCCTACCTCTGAAATGTGTTTGTAACTAAAGGTTGTCTATAATACAGGCTTTTAAAATGTTTCAACAAACCTGGAAGTAGTAACCTCCAATCCAGGCGAAGGTGTGACCACCAGTCTTCACCATACGCTGGAGGAAATGATACTCCCAGATGTTATGGACTGAGGCCAGACTGCTATCAAAGCTAGCACAGAAGCTCTGCAGAGGGACATAATGCAGTCATGGAAAGAAAAATATTTTTTTTTTCTTTTCTTTTTAAAAAAAAATCTTTTCTTTCTTTATATATTCTATCGTCATTACCTCAGCATTTCTCCAGGTAACAGCATCGTTGCCTAAATAGTAGCAGCTGCCACCATGACTTGTCCAACCGTCGAGGCAAAACCCAAAACGAGCTGAAATTTATGAGGGAAAAAAAGTTATGGAATTTAAATAATACAAGCAAAAATACTAACATATATTTTTACTTATTAAATAATTTGTTTTATTGACATAATAGATAGTTGCTAGTAAATGATAAGCACTGCATTTGATTTGTGAAAAAAGTCAAAAATGAAAACATCAAATTGAATCAAATGTATTAATCAATCAATCTTTATTTAAAAAGCGCCAAATGACAACAAAAGTCATCTCAAGGCACTTTACACACAGAGCAGGTCCTGACCATACTCTTTAATTTGATAACAGAGATCCAACATTCCACCATGAGCAGCACTTTGTGACAGTGGCAGGGAAAAAAACTGTTACAGCTGACAACAACACAACAGCTGACTTAAGTGAAACAGGCTGAGCCCAGCTCATGTATTGTTACTGTGAGGGTTGAGCATCTCTCCACATGTAGTTTGATGTGTTACTGTGAATCTCTTTTGTGTGACTTTCTTACCATGAGGTTGATCAGCTGCAGCAACCACCTCTGTGAAAACAAATCAACATAAGCTCATTTCAGTTGATTGATTTGTATGCTCTTTGTGTGAAATGGTAAATAGACTGTACTGTGTCCTGTGTTATATAGCTTTTCTAGTCTTTATGACCACGCAAAGCACTTTTAAGCTATATGTCACATTCATCCATTGATGACAGGAGCTACCACACAGGATGCTGACCTGCTCATCAGGAGGAAACTAACCATTCAAACACTATTGGTGCAGCCATTGAGACAATTTGGGGTTTAGTATCTTGTCCAAAGGACAAGCAGACAAGTGGAGGAGCCAGGAATCAAATAGCTGATCTTCCGATTGGTGGATGACGGCTATACCTCCTGAGCCACAGCCGCCACAAACAATGTCAATCATTATTCATATATATTACTTTATAGAACAATTATTATTATTTGTTATTACTTTATTACGTTATTTTAGACATACTGCCACAGAGTAGAAATATAGGACATACAAGTTATTTTTAGTTCAATCTTCTATTATTTTTTATTTTTAACCTGAGTTTGGTATGTGGTTGTCCTCCTGGGGCACAGCAGCAGCAGCTTCAGCTGGAACAACTGTGGGAAAAGAAAGGCAAACATTATTCATATAGATCAATTTATAAAACTAAACAAGTACTAATGAGTGTTACTGGTATTTAGACATATTCTGTCTCACCTGTTGCAGCTCTGATTGAAAGTGCAGCACAAAGGATAACAGAAAGGATCAGAAGATTCTTCATGATGATGAAATGTAATGAAGGTCTGGAGGGAGAAAGAAATCCAAATCCAGTGCTCTCAATTATGTAACCACAGTTTTCTTCAGTAGGCAATGTTAACGTGGATATTTAAATGGAAAAGAAGTTGCAGTGAAAACAGACAATCAAAAGTAGACTTAGAACATACAGCAGCAATGGGCTAAAGGAGATAGCATTGGAATATACAGTACAGCTGAAGGGTTAACTATATGCACAGAGGTAAAAGACTTACAGGCAGAAGCAGCTGTCAGGTCAATGTGTTCCTCAGGTATCAGGTAGATCAGTGGAGGCTTCTCTCTTCTTTATATACTCACTTCAACCCCTAAAACTGAGTCACCTTATTCACCTGACAATGATAAAACATGGACTTTGTCTCCTGCGTCAACATTGAATTGTTTTGCAGAAAAATAAACATCTATCAAATAGGTCTATATACTGTAGGTAGCATTTCCAGGCAAAGCCATTATATCCTGCTCATTAATCTGAGTTTGGGATGACCATGTCTAACAGGAACCCAAAGGCAGAAAAAGTGTCATCCCTTTTTTGTTTTTGTTACTTTTTTCTCTTTGTGACTCCTATGTTCATGTAACAATTCAAAATGTAATTTACAATAAATGTGAAGATTTTCTGATTTTCTAACAAATGAATGGATGCACTGATTATATTTATTGACCAGTGTAAACTTACAGTGTTGAGCTGGTTTGAATGTATTTATTTCCTTCTTTAAAGCTGTTCTTTATGGTCTTTACTCTGCCCAGAATAAAGTCAAATACACTCAGTATAATGCACTAGATATTTAAACACTCAGCATATAAAATAGCATTATAGCATTACACTCACTCACTCTTCTTCCAACCTCCATTTAATTCATAGTAGAAAGTAACATAATTAAAGGAACTAACATTAAGGAAGGAATTATATGACCAACTGTAAAACATAAATGACACGTGCAATGACTCAGTCAAGGAAATAACAATGATGTGAAACTCCAATGAACTTTGGCAGAGGAGTAATTGAACTTCCTTCTGGAAAACATGATACATTTCCCTAACCCATTTATTGTCATTTATTGTCATTCATGAGGAATTTCCCATCAAGTATGAAGTAAATGAGTAAACAAGAGAATAAAAGAGAGATTAAAAGAGAGAAAATGGAGGTTAAGTTCAAATCTATCACACTACCTTGTGCTAAAAGCTGGCTTTCATGTCATTTTCTGTCAGACATTCATACTGTCTTGACCTCCTGATGGCAAGGAATGTGGCAGGATTGTTGAGCTGCACAAGCAAGGCCTCTCACAAAGCGCCATCGCTGCTGAGGTTGGATGAGGTAAAGTCATTTTAAATTTCTTAAAAGACCCTGAGGGTTATGGGACAAAAAAGTCAAGTGGTAGACCCAAAACAAATTCATCTATCATGGGCCAGTATCAACAGTTAAAGGTGATGGAAGACTTTCATCATCCTTTCATCTATGTTTTTCTACTAGGCAAGGTTGCCCTTTATCCACTTTCCTGTTCTAGCCTCAAGAATACATATACTGCAAGCTAGTTGATGATGATTTCATATGACTTCATTGTTTTTTCAGGTCGTTCTTAAACTTTGTTCAGTCCCTACACAGTTACCAAGAAGCTAAATCTGCCTTTCATGAGACATGCAATGGGTTCTCAATGTGAAGGATGTGACTGAGGTGAAGAAGACGCTTTGCAGACAAAGAGAAATGAAATCACACAAATGATATCAGAGCTTTACACAACACTAAGACATTTATTCAAACACCATGTAATAGCAACCACCATAGGAACAACAGAAAATGTTACATTCCTACAATTTTCTGGTGTGACCTGAAGCAATCAGTAATAACTGATAAACTAAACATAATATACATTCACTGAACAAAAAGAATGAAAATAAAATGCACATTTCTCAGATTTCTCTAGAAATATTATCAAAATACATTTTTATACTGATCTTAAAATATAAAACATTTTTGACGTGGACGCAGGCCAATAGAAAAGAATAGGCAAAGAAATTTGACATTTCAGTACACTGTAAAAAAGTAAAAGTTGAGAAAACGTAAAATATCAAGGCAACATGATGCAAGAGATTTTTGAGTTTTCTCAACTTTTGCCAGCTGTTTAGGTTTTTAAGTTTTGCCAAGAGTTCTGCCAACTCGGATCTTTTTGTTCACCTTATGTGGATAATACACTGAAAAAAATTACTTTTTGGTGCAGTAAACTCTATTAGAGTAACTGTCATAATTTCTACCTTGTATTTTTAAGATTCAGTAAGAACTAGAGTTTCTTAAGGGAAATTAAACATTTTATTAACGTAATACATGAATTATGGGGGAAGAGTAAGTTTTACTTTGGTTTCCTCATACTATTTAAATGTTTAATAGTTGTATGTACATAAACCTAGAAATACTACATCAACTTTATGTGCAGTGAGAGTTCAGGTGTAATGTTCCTTTAGAATGACGTCACTTCCTGTAGGGCCTGCTGGAAAATAAACAAATGTCCGACTGAGCTGAAAGCGTCCGAGTGATTCTGAGACTGTCTATTAATGTGAAGTGACTGTGACATAACACTTTACTCTGAAAGTGCAGCGTTTTGAAACGCATGCACGACGCATGCGCACAATACAACAGGACTGGCTCTGCTCCGGACGTTACAGGATCACAGAGCAAGGTGTAGCACGTACGACAGTCATTTCGCAGATAAGTTATTACCGTTTTGTTTTAAATTTGTGATAATATATAAGTCTGCACGTAGTTTGACGCAAGATATGTCACTGTTCATAAGTTAATTTAAAGTTAGCATAGCGCCACATTGGTCCGTGCTGACCTGTACGTAAGTGGGAGGGCTGCAGTTTTTCCCGATAAAAATAACTGAAGTTAGGATATTAAAAAAGCACCAACGTAACGGTATAATGTTTAACAAATGCGTCTGCACTAATTTGGGTTAACAACTTTTTTACTATTATTTTACTCAGGATTCGTGTTTTTGTAGTTCAATGAAAGAATCAATTGTTCATTACAAGTTCTATAAATCTGTCATGTGTTGTTTTATTTAGCTAGACAAAACAAAATGTTCATTTGTTTTTGTTCATGATACAGTTTATTTCTTATTAAGACTTATTATATTTTATATATATTATATTTTTCTATCTATCAACAGGAAGCAAATCAGAACAGAACATCATGCAGGCAAGTAGAAAATAATGTATGCATGATATGATATTGTTTTGTTATTTTCCCTTATTCATCCATCATAACGTAATATTAAAATTGTGACTGAATATTTTAGACCATTGTTTTAATACCACAAATTGTGTCTCTTTATTTTCAGGGTGCCCTTTGGAGGAGCCAGTGGACTTTGTGGACAGTTGGAGTTGAGGTCTAGGGAGAGGAGGTCGAGGAGAAATTCATCAGGGAGAAAGAGTAGGCCTCTTGTGATATGAGATGGTCATGCAAAAGATGCAATTTTCCCCATTGCTATGTTCAGTTCTCTCAGAATCCTGCAGACAAGGTTCCCTCCCTCCTTCATTGTCTGAGGCCATTATTACTCTGATAGCTAAAAAAGGTAAAGACCTGACTGAATGCGCCTCCTACAGGCCTATCTCCCTCCTAAACACAGACGCTAAAGTTTTAGCCAAGGTCCTAGCCCGTAGATTGGAGAATACCCTCCCCACAACCATATCCAAAGACCAAACAGGCTTTGTTAAAGGCAGGCAGTCCTACTTTAACATAAGACGACTGTTCAACATTGTCTACTCTGCCTCTGAAGATGTCCCTGAATGTGTTGTTTCTCTCGATGCAGAGAAAGCATTCGATCGTGTTGAATGGGTCTACTTATTTACTGTGCTGAACAAATTTGGTTTTGGTCCAAATTTTACTTCATGGATTAAATTATTGTATTTGCATCCCACAGCCTCAATTCGTACTAACTCCCAACGGTCAAGACCTTTTAGTTTGCATCGTGGAACCCGTCAGGGGTGTCTCCTCAGTCCCATGCTCTTCGACATGGCTACTGAACCGCTTGCCACAGCACTTCGTTCTTGTAAGGATATATCTGGTGTCTGGAGAGGTCACACGGAGCATAAAGTCTCACTTTATGCTGATGACCTGTTGCTCTTCATCTCTTATCCAACAGCCTCATTGCCCCCTGTTCTGTCGCTACTTAGTCAGTTCGGTAAACTTTCAGGCTATAAATTAAATCTCAATAAAAGTGAGCTCTTCCCCATCAATAATGAAGCACGTGCATTAGACCTTAGCAGTTTTCCTTTCAAAATTGAGAACACCACATTTTCCTATTTAGGCATATCCGTGACAAGGAAGCATAAAGATCTTTTCCAGGAGAATCTTATTACATTGTTAAATCAAACTAAACAAATCCTAACACAATGGTCGCCCCTGTCGATGTCGCTTGTGGGTCGCATCAACTCAATCAAAATGACCATACTATCTAAATTTCTGTACCTTTTCCAGGCCTTACCACTCTTTATCCCCGGATCCTTTTTCCAACTTCTCAACTCAGTTATTTCTTCATATTTATGGCGGGGTAAACGACCACGTTTGAACAAGATTCATCTTCAAAAAACCAAGCCGACAGGGGGTCTGACCCTTCCAAACTTTCCTTTTTATTAGTGGGCTGCTAACTTGCGCTGCCTTGCATTTTGGTCCTCCTGTTATGGCCAGCCTGACTGCCCTGACTGGGTGGCGATGGAGTTACAGCCAAACGAAAATTTGTCAATTCTTGCACTCCTTGGATCCTCACTCCCACTTCCCTCACTTAGATCAATCAGAAACCCAGTGGTTAAACATTCTCTAAAAATTTGGGCCCAACTTAGGAAACATTTTGGTTTTCATAGCTTTTCTCTGCTAAGCCCTATTGCATCAAACTACCTTTTCAAACCATCCTATCAGGACTCTGCCTTTCAAGAGTGGCACAGGAAAGGGATTGTACGTTTCAAAGATGTGTTCATAGACAACCAGGCCCGTCGCAACAGGACAGGCAAACCAAGCAATTGCCTTGGGCCCCGAGCTGGCCGGGGCCCCTAGACAACGACTGGTTATGAATTGAATGCAACGACAAACTGTTTGCGCGTCCCTTTATGTAGGAGCCAGATATGAATTTGAGTGTGGTACTCCTCGCAAACAGCAGGGGGTGCATGGTTATGCAGGCAGCGCACTATTTATTCTTAAAGGGTCATGCCAATCACCACAGGTGCGCTGATGGTGAGGGCAAAAAGTTTTTTGACTGTGTTCAGGTCGCAGCTATTTTCTGTTGTTTTGGTTTATTATGTTATTTTGTATTAAGAGCAACAAACGAAAACTAAGCGTTGTGTTTAAACGACCAATAAATAATAGATCAACCAGTTAAGTAGTCTGCGTATTGAGTGCACGTCGGAACATCCAGCCATTAGCAGCCAGTAGTGGCTTTAAGTTTAGGACTAGTCACTACACTTTAAATGCTGTGATGGTCAATGCAGGAAAGTGCAGCGACACTGTTATCGGAATCCCCCTCAAGGGGGCCCCCCACAGTAGAGGCTGCTAGCTCGGCGGCTTACTCAGCGGCTAACTCAGCTAACTGGCTAACTGTAGACGGGATCATGTGTGTGTGCGTGTGTGTTCCCCGGTCACATACAAAGTGAGGAAACTTGGGACCCGGGGGAACATAGGGACGATCCTTGTTTATGTTAGCCACTTACCCATTTGACATGCTGAACTACATATACAGTGAAAAGTTACTGGATCTTTACAGTAATTTAAGCATTGCCTTGCAGCTACTCCTGACTCTCCCTGTGACTGTGGCCTCAGGTGAGAGGAGCTTTTCAGCTTTGAAGCTGATAAAGACATACATGAGGTCCACCATGAGCCAAGAGGTCAATTCAGCGTGATGTTCGCCGGTCTTTGGACATGGAGGACATTGTGGTTGCCTTTGCTGAAGCCAAGGCTCGCAAACAGCAGGTGTAGATATTTTGCATATTTTTTAAAGGTTAATCTTATATGTGTGTGTGTTCTTTTATCTATGTTGGATTTTATATTTAATACCGAATTTGCACTTTGTTTATATGTTGATTGCAAATGTTCAAATAAAATAAGTAGATATACAATGTGTACAGTAGCCTATATGCAACATTTGTAAGCAGTATTTGTAATGTTAAGAACATTTTTATTGATATGTGTGGTTGAACTTCAACAGTGTCTATGCTGTGGTTCCTGTAGGCTTTGGGCGGGCGGGGAGGGATAGTGAGGCGTAGGTTTTTTTGCTGTGGTCCAGGGGTGTCGGCGTCGGCGGACGGTGGTGGTGGGGGGGCCTCCAAGTCCATTTTGCTTGGGGCCCCCAAATTCCTTGAAACGGTTTGTGCAGTGTCGCTGCACTTTCCTGCATTGACCATCACAGCATTTAAAGCAGGGGTCACCAACTATATTCGTCAGAGCAGGGCCGGTTCTAGGCAGGTATATATGAGGGGGCAGTCAGAAATGTGAAGGGGGCATCATGTGTACACATCATGCTCCAGCACTTTTTTCTGTGCTTATAGTAACGATGCTTCCTTCATTGAAAGGGGTCTATGTGTCCAACCCCAACCTGGAGAAGTGGATTGTACTTTGTCAGGCCTCTACCTTCAGACCTGTCCAACTTGGGTGTCCCACCTGAACACTAACTGAGGCATGCAAACCCCCTGACCACAATAAGGTGGCAATCCCTCAAGGGGGGAAACTGAAAAATAAAAATAAAAAAAATTAATAAAATAAAATGAAATAAAACATTCTTCATCCAGATTTTATCAACCAACAACATAATATTTATCTTAACTGGATGACCTGATTTTCAAATAAATTTTAACCTAAGGTAGGACTTCTCACACTACAGTAAACTATAATACTACATATATACTGATATTATGGCAAATTCACATGGAAGAAGAAGTGATCCCTGTGTCCCTCACACCGTTTGACCATAGAAGGTGCTATTTATTAAACAACAGAATGAACTACAATCGCATATGCTTACTGGCCAGAGGTAATCAAACACACCAGGAGACTCAGTCGCGGTGGCTACACTACTAATTACAGTTAACATCAAACTTAACACTATGTATGGCCATATAACCTGGAAACTCACATAACACAATTAAATATGCACATAACATCACTAAAACATGGCTTTCCTTTCAAACATTAACAGTCCCATGAGCCTTTGAGCTCAAACCAGAGAACCAGCTCAAATTGTCCCAATCAGAGTGACCACTCCCCCCTCTGGTCGCTACAATATTTACAAAACTGAAAGATAGTCTTATTGAATAATAATACAAAATCTTCTCAAACTATTTTATAAAACACAACAGATATACAGCAGAACTTTTTTTTCTTGTTTTTTTGTTGGCAGCTTAACAGGCTGCTTTGGGGGAGCACTTGTTGAGGGGATGGAGGGAGCTGGTGCAGGAGAATCAGTGCTTGCTGATGCTAAAGGTGCAGTATTGCTAGCGGCTGTGATTATTAAAAAAAAAAAAACAGTACAGAACTACAGCCTGGGGCGGGGCTTTACGTAGGGGTCCGTCCATAGACTGTATAAAGAGTCCGTCAGACACAGGTCACTTGTCTTCAGTTTGTCACATGCAGTGGACGTGGGCACTCATCTCTATGCTTGTAACGCTGCTGCTCCTTCAATGTCTAACCCACTCCGTGGCAGTGCTGAAACCTGACACAGGGCTGAGGGGTGTGTGCGGGTGTGTGTGCGGGTGTGTGTCTGTGCTGCGCAGCCTGTGGTGAATACACGTCATAGAATGATACACGCACAGCGGAGGGACAGAGAGATGAGAGGGAAGCCGACACTGTAGGCTATCCTGTGTGTCCCTTTTTCGGCGGATTTTTCCGCTAATGCACATTATTTTGTCAACTTGTAATGCATATTAATTTTGTGAGTATATTAAAATGTGCTTTCTCAACTTCCAAAATTTTGATTTGAGGGGGCAAGACATTTATTTAAGGGGGCTCTGCCCCCTCTTGCCCCTGCGTAGAGCCGGCCTCGCGTCAGAGGGCCAGAATTTTACCGGACAGTCACCTTGGGGGCCGGACCCTCAAATGAAAATTAAATAAAAATCTAATTTTGGCATAACATTATTATTTGATGTTTATTGTTTATATTTTTTCCATTTCATTACAAAACTGAAGGCATGTTTAGCCTTTATGAGTCAGGCTCCTATCACCTATACCACAGTCAACCACCAGGAGTGATAGAGATATTTTGCCTCAACTCAATTAAGTCAACTTTATTTATAGAGTATGGTGGCCGAGAAGGGTCATAACACATGCAAATGCCAAAACACCTGCAAACTCAGAAAACACCTTCATCAATGTTAAAAATATTCACAACACGAGCAAATAGGGAAACA